>NC_135550.1:8429863-8684863 GCF_964340395.1 Glandiceps talaboti | reverse complement strand
TTACAGGGTTTTTGGGTGGGTTTAGTTTCGCTGTTGGAGATGGTGGCGTTATGCGATTTGATTATGGTAGCCATGTTTGGCATGCAGCTATAACTGACTTTGACATTGTTTCTGTTGAATATTTTGTGTAACTTGGAGTCTGCTGGGAAATGTTTTGTGATTAGGTTGAGGAATCGTTTGCCTACATTGGTGGCTACGTTTTTACTGTATGGTGGGTTAAACCAGATGGTGTTTCTATTTCTGTTTTTCTTGTTTTTCTGCGTCGGGGTGCTGGTGTACGTGATGTTCTCTTTGTGGCCGCTGGTTTTTAGTGCATTTTGGTACAGTGGGGCTGCCTGGTTGAAGATGTGTTCGTCGGATGATATGTCGGAAATTCTACGGCCGATGGCTGACGATATGTTCTTGATGATGCTGGGTGGGTGGTTAGACTGCGTGTGTATGTACATGGGGTTGTCGTTGGGTTTCCTGTAAGGGTAATATTTACCGTTGTTGAGGTTGAGCGTTATGTCTAGAAAGTTGACGGTTTTCAGATTGGTGAGTATGGTTATTTTTAACCCCATGGCTTTGAAGGTTTTAGTTATGTCTTTTCTGATACTTTCTGATTTACTTCCGGTGATGTTCTTGAAGGCGGCGAGTCCGTCGTCCCTATATAGACCTATGTTTTCTTTACCGTATTTTTTGGCTAATTTGTGTAGCATGAATATTCCGACCAGTTCGCATATTTCGGCCCCGTCGTTGCTTCCCATTGTGACGTCAAATGATCCATTGCTATTCTTTTTTACCCATGGTTTGGTTTTATCGAAGAGGAGAGATTTCCGCGCGTGCATGATAATTTGTTTGTCTTCGTCTGATATGGTGGTGTATTGGCCGGCAAATTTGAGGGATTCTAATAACACCCCGACGCAGAAAAACAAGAAAAACAGAAATAGAAACACCATCTGGTTTAACCCACCATACAGTAAAAACGTAGCCACCAATGTAGGCAAACGATTCCTCAACCTAATCACAAAACATTTCCCAGCAGACTCCAAGTTACACAAAATATTCAACAGAAACAATGTCAAAGTCAGTTATAGCTGCATGCCAAACATGGCTACCATAATCAAATCGCATAACGCCACCATCTCCAACAGCGAAACTAAACCCACCCAAAAACCCTGTAATTGCAGACAGAAAGACACCTGCCCTCTGAACGGCGAATGCCAAACGGAAAACATCGTATACCAAGCCACCGTCCACGGAAAACAAACAAAAGTATATATCGGTCTAACAGAGAACAACTTCAAACAGAGATACGCCAACCACAAACACTCATTCAAACATGAAAAACACGAAAACAGCACAGAACTATCAAAACACATTTGGAAACTGAAAAGAAACAATGAGCCTTTTTCCGTATCCTGGTCCATCAGCAAGAAAGCCCAAGCATACACCAATAAAACAAAACGATGCAACCTGTGTTTAACCGAAAAACTAACTATTATTAAAGCAGACAAAAGCTCCACACTAAACAAAAGAACTGAGTTGATATCCAAATGCCGACACGAGAATAAGTTTTATTTGTCCAACTTCAATAGAGCATCTATCACCTAAACTAAATCCGTTAACTAACGGAACATCAAAGCCCAACATGTAACAACCCGCCAACACTTACTTGTCCGCACCCAATAACCCACACAATAACAACCAACACCTCCACACATACAACACCTACCCACCGACACAGACAATAGTGATGGTATTTCTATTGTCTACACTCTATATATACAGCACACCCAGAGAGTAGGCCTCAGAGTGTCTGATGATCGCAATATGCGTGAAACTCCGAGTTACACCCAAGAAAGAGTTCCAGTACTACCAAAACTATTACGCTCTGCCACTGCGGTATAGAGCACTGTCTTAGCAGATTGATACTCACCGAGTTATATATATATATATATATATATATATATATATATATATATATATATATATATATATATATATATATATATATAATCTTTATTGTCCATTTGTTAAAAACATATGGAAATTTTCCTTTTGGCATCACAGGTCCTAAAAACACTAGCATCACAAAGACAGATATACTAAGGCATACGTCAATCAAATATCACAACATGTAAAAGCTCTATAAAATACGATTCCAATCACACACAATTAAAACTCTGAATTTAAAATGGCAACAGCTCGTGGTATAAAAGATTTCTTAAAACAGTTTCTACGTGCAAGAGGCACTTCAAGTGTGCGACCTGACGGAAGCAATTTAAACTTTGAGTGAAGTGGATGTGTTTGGTCTGCAAGAATTTGAATCGACTTTCGTCTAAGTGATTTAATATAAAGATCAGGAAGCTGTAACAGATTAGAACCAATGATCTTTACTGACAACTTTACAATACTCGCCAATCTTGTTGTGTCTTTAACAGAAAGATTACCATACCAAGACACAATATTAAATGTTAGAACACTCTCAATTAATGAACGGTACACTGATTCTAAAATATCCTTACTGACATCAAAATCTTTGAGTTTACGAAGTAGATACAAACGTTGCTGTGCTTTCTTAAAAATGTCATCAACATTTTCTGTGAATTTAAGATTCAAATCTAAAAGGGTACCAAGATACTTAAAAATAGACACCTGTCCTACTTGTTGTCCATTTATCACAGCAGGAGGGCCAAAAGTCGCGTCTTGTCGCCGTCCTCTTCCTAAATACATTTCTTTCGTTTTACGAACATTGAGTTCAAGGAAATTATCTGCAAACCATGAGGTTAGATAATCAATGTAATTAAAATACTCCGCGAGGGAGGACTATTCTTTTAGACGGGCGACAAGCGCTATGTCATACGCAAATTTTATAAGGGTTAGAATGACATTGTTACACGTCACCTCATTTGTATAGGCTGAGAAGAGGGTGGGAGACAAGACGCAACCTTGGGGAACACCGGTATTCAGTACCAGTTCCTCAGACAGATGACCTTGAATATTCACACGCTGTGGCCGATCCCTTAGAAATACATTAATCCAACGTATAAGAGTTGTGTTAGTCTGCAAATCAAGTAAACATTGTAATAAAATGTGCGGTTGAATTGTATTGAATGCAGATGAGAAGTCCATGAATAAAATTCGGACAGTGGCACCGCGGGAATCTAGATGTTGTGAGATCAAATTGAACAATGGCATCTTCCACACCCCGTTTAGCTTTGTACGTAAACTGTAACGGGTCCATTCGATCAGCCATGGACGCGGTCAATTTATTGCACAATATCCTTTCCATACATTTACAGAGAATAGATGTCAAGGCTACTGGTCTAAAATCATTACAAAGCTTAGCACTAGCTATTTTGGGGATGGGTATAATGGTCGATGTTTTCCAAATACGAGGAGTAAATTTGTTATCCGGAAATAGTTGGAAAAGCCTAGTAAACAAGTTTCCTAGTTGCAAAGCGCATTCTTTGAGAACTCTACCTTTTAGACAATCTGGCCCGGGAGCCTTACGGGGATTAACCCGTGAGAGAACCTTAGTTACTTCATGACTCTGAATGGTAATCGGTATATTATCTAATTTATCACAAAGTTCATCAAATTCCTTTCTAAAATCTAGGGTGTCAAAACGTGAATAAAATACATTTAGGTCATTCGCAAAAGCAGTGGGATCATTACACTGTATACTTTGTTTTTGTTGTTTTCTACCCATCATCCTATTCAAGCCATTCCATGCTTCCTAAGCATTACCCCCTCTAAACTTCTCTTCAACTTTACTTTTATATTTACGTTTTGCTATCTTAGCCTTACTCCTAAACTCCCTTTGTAACGGTTTAACCTGTTGCGTATCTTTCTCTACAAATGCAATTTTTTTCTGATTTAGACAATGCTTTAAATCTTTGCTTAGCCAGGGTTTGTTGTTAGGAAAAATGCGTATTGTTTTTGTCGGGATAATAGAGTCCACACAGAATTGAATATAAGATGTGATGGTATCAGTCAAATTTTCGATATTCGTGCGACAGCTTTCAAAAAATACATCCCAGTCAGTTGTTTCAAAACAGGCCTGTAGCTGATCGACGCTGTTTGGTGTCCAGGTACTGTACTGATGTGTTCGCGGACCTTCTCGTTTAAGTTTTTGACGGTATGTTGGCAGTAAATGTACAACGTTGTGATCTGATCTACCAAGGGGAGGTCGACACTTAGCTGAAAATGCATTTGAGATGGTACCATAGGCTAGCATTTGTCTAACACCTTATTCAATCGCGTTGGTGAAGACACATATTGGTGTAAATGTGGCAGCTGTTTTGCGATGTCGCAGATGTTAAAATCGCTGAGTAAGAACATGGGTTGGTCCACACACCTGTTGAGCTCTCTACTGTAGCTTTCGGCTATGCGTTCAGCGGCTATTGTGTAGTCAGGGCCTGGTATGTACACGAGTATTATTGTAATCTGTCCATATTCACGTGGAACGTAGAATGGTCTGAATGACACTGTCAAAATTTCAAAGTGCTTTGAGCTGATTTTTTCTCTGACTGTAAAGTTTGTTGCCCAGTTCTTATTAACAAACATACACAAACCACCATCAACTCGTTTTTGAGTGATGTTTTTATCATGTTATATATCCATCCAAATAAACTTCGGGTGTATCTTCTGATAGCCATGTCTCGGTGAAACAAAATAAACTACTTTGCCGAAAATCGCAGTCATATTTTGTGAGAACAGCGAGTTCTTCCATCTTGTTCTGCAGAGAACGTACGTTTGACAAAGTGATAGCTGGAAGGGGAAACCTGTTACCCCTTTTCCTCAACTTGTTTCTTATACCACCCCTGGACCCTCTCTTCTTCTTGTGCTTAGATGTCATTCGTTCAAATTCTTGCCAATTAAGATTATTAGTCAGTGTCGATGCATCGGTATTTCTCAAACTCAGCAGGTACTCACGTGAGTAGGTATACTAGATGGCGAGTGTTCCATTCTGAGCAGCACTTGTTGTCACAAAAACTGTTTTTTGCGGAGTCCCAGACAATGCAAAGGATTAACAAACACCAAAAGTCTAGCAGACATATTCACATGCATGCTTACAAAGTCTTACAAGTCACTCTCCAGACATTACAATGAAAATTTACACAATATACGGAGCCTGTGTGCCAAGGGTCGTCAGACAGTGTCGCGCCCCTACACACACACACACACACACACACACACACACACACACACACACATATATATATATATATATATATATATATATATATATATATATATATATATATATATATATATATATGTTGAGGGTAGAAGAAAATCAAGTCGGGTTTTTCGTCTCTACAAGCCTGTTTCGTGAGTAAATCACTCGTCAGGAGATGTTGATGTACATATGAGCGTACATGTTGATGTATATATATATATATATATATATATATATATATATATATATATATATATATATATATATATATATATATATATATATATATATATATATATATATATATATATATATATATTGCAAATAAAAACAGATGCCGGATCTTCGGATCCGAATGTGGTTGTGAATATTAAAAAAAATCAGTCTTTACCTGACCTGTATCTGTTGTATATTGTTGCTAAGGCTGTTCATCACACTCAGAACAAGTCGATGACGAATTTATATCTGGCATACTACCAATCAAATATGCCGGTCTAAGTTTTTCATGCTTTTAACGATTATGATCATCTACCCTTAGGATATAGAGTCTATTCGAATGAACAAATTTCAGACGGTAGTTCACAGGGGGGCTTCAAGGTGAAATGAATTCTACTATTCTATACGGTGCGCGAAAATTCTTGTGAAATTTCTGGATTGCTTGATAATAGCTGGATTATGCAAATGTACTCTTTCTCTGTCTTCAAATATGTTCCGCGAAGCTTTTTCTACCGTATCTCTCTTTCATTTTGACCTGTACATGCTCGATATTTTGTTTTATTATCATGTACATTTCAGGTAAAATGGTGATAATTCACCTCAGAATCTATTTCCGTGTAACTTTTGGTCAACATTTCTATAAAATCACATTCCATGTCCTTTAAGAGTATAAGTTGAATTTAAACAGGATAAGCTTAGTCTGCGAATAAATAAATAAATAAATAAATAAATAAATAAATAAATAAATAAATAAATAAATAAATAAATAAATAAAATAAAATAAAATTCCAACCTACCTACCCTATTTCTGACGTCATGTTATCCCTTAATGAAATATGCTTACAGTATTATCTACTAACTGTACGGGATGTAGTTATATCTCCTCCAATTACAGAGAGTAAACGCCCATGAATAGAAGAAACAGCGGCGTGGACAACAGGGATACTACAAATGTCGGCCAAAAGAAATTCAGATGAGAAAAACCAGCGAGAGTTGGCAGAGCCACCTGACGGAGGATGGGGATGGGTGGTAATGACTAGCGCGTTTGTCGTCACCTTGATAATGCGCGGGAGTGAAGCAGCGATGGCAGTTGTATACGTCAAATTCCTTGACGTATTTGGGGCCGGTGGTGCAGTAACATCTGGAATTGTTTCTGTATTCACGGCTGCTAATTTTGGTGGAGGTAACTACAATAGGAACCTCTCTGTCTACAACAGTTGCAATTGCCACAAAAAGTTGTTATTTTATCATTTCCTACATACTACCAATATGATAGAGAAATAAATACCTCAACAAAATCGTTTTGGGGTACACACCTTTATTAAAGTTGAACACACAAGGACAAAATAGGCAAACATTTCAAATGGAGAAATTATGTATAGTTACAACAGCAAGTACATGTTTCAGTGCTTTTGCCAACTTTATTCCGAGTTCAGTGTGTTTATAATGACCCTTTTTTTCAAACATGGCCATTATAGAGCATATCTGGTCTGTCTGCATGCGATAACTGTCGGCTACATTGTATTTGACTATAACAACTCTGGCAATTAGATGTTGCAGGTAGAAGGATTTCTATCGTAGATTGAAAAATCAGATAGTAGTAACACTAACAGAGAAAATGAAAACGGGGCAATTAGATTTACATATGGCCACATTATAATAATCAACAATGCTAAACAAAAAAAAACCCAGAAATCTCTTTGTTAAACACTGGAAATATGATTATAGATCAAAGGAGACGAGTAGTCTGATGCATGACCCACTGTGGTTTTAGGCATACTCCCATGTAATGTTACACTATGGTGGCACATCACAAGGAGCCGTCAACTCGAAGGTTTACATGACCTACGACCTCTGATATACAAACCGATAGACAATATCTATGGCAGAAAAAAAGACGTCGTCGGTGTTTGATCTCCATACACCACGACGGTGAAATTTAAATGAACAAGCCTTTACAAGATAGAAATGCAACCAATTGGGCAAACTACTCATCAACATGAACCTCGAAGCATAAATGCATTTCTCAAGATATTATCTAATTACAGGAAATCGTTAATTATGCAAATTATTGTTACAATATATTCCAGGTGCACTTGCTGCAATACTCACCAAGAAATTTGGTTTCCGAAAGGTTGCTATGTTTGGTGGTATGTTATCATTTTTGGCCTTCTTCGCGAGTTCGTTTGCCACTGGCATTGTATATCTGTACATAAGCCTTGGAATTGTTGCAGGTAGGGAATATTATATTTATCAAACAGCTTTTTGTGCCCAAATATAATACCATTCTCAAATGGGAAATTACAACGCCTAAAAATTTTCTACGATAGAAAGTTTTTGATCAAATATCACATAATTTCGGAATATATATTACATATTTAACCATCTTTACATTGTAAAGTGCAGAATGTGCAGTTTCTGTGTGGTTGTATCAGAGCCAGTGAACAGTACCCTGCAAGGCGCAGTATGTAAACTAAGCATTAGATTTATTTTTTGTAAACTGAAAGAAAATAAGTCTAGAGAACAACGATAGATAAATTTTGAGTACCATCCTCTTTGCTAGCAAACAATACAGATTATTTAAAAATTTATCCTTCTAGGAAGCTCCTTCGGTTTGGTTTTTATGCCAACGATGGTTTCATTGGGACGTTATTTCAAAAACCGCTACGTCCTTGCAAGCAGCATATCACTTGGAGGTCTTGGTGCAGGAGCGTTTATAATGCCGCCACTTTGTCAGTTTCTACTTGATCATTATGGTTGGAGAGGTACATTAATGATATTTGCATCCATCTCCGCTAATATGTCTGTGTCTGCAGCGCTGCTCAGACCAATACACTTACAGTCAAGTAGTCCTCGAGAAGGGTCAAAACTTCAAATCGTTAATGATGCTGACGGGGGTGTTGAAACTAATAATGGTATTGAAAACCCAGCATTCGGGGAAACAATGTGCATGGAAGAAAACCAAAAAGAAGGTGGGGAATGTGCTAAAAGAAGCAAACCACGCGGAATGAAAGAGAGTAAAAAGTCAATAAAATCCACACGGAAGAAAAAGGTTACTCTAGGATTGTGCAAAGAAACTCCTTTATTCATAGCCTTGCTCATATATTACGCACTCTACAATCTTGGCACAGCTGTTGTGTATACCCATCTAGTCGATACAGCCATCAGAAAAGGGACAAGTCATGTAGACGCAGCTCTCTTGATGTCAATTATGGGTATTGTAACTTGTATTAGCTCTATAGCTACCGGTCTTCTGTTAGATTGCTGTGGATTGCAAAGCGGAAGAGTCTACACACATTGTTTCGGAGTTGGAATGTTTGCAGCAGCAACGGTCGCCGTGCCAAAAACTAACTCGTATCCCCCATTGATGGCAATTGCGAGCGTCATGGGCGTGAGTCGTGGTATGTTTTCAGCAGTGGACTATCCATGTATTAAGCAGATTGTAGGAGTCGAAAGGTTTGCTGAGGGCGTCGGTGTTGCAATGATTCCTGTTGGTATCGGATTCCTGATTGGCCCACCTCTATCAGGTTCGTAACGCACGTATTAGTCTAAGAGTAGGGAGGCGAAGAACACTAACTTTGTGTACCCTCCGTGTGTGTGGGGTGGGGGTGCGTACGTCCATGCGTACGCACATGTACGTTGTGTGCATGCTGTGTATCCAATGAAACTGCTCAGTGAGTGTGTGTGTGTGTGTGTGTGTGTGTGTGTATGTATGTCAGCATATACATGTGTGTTTCATCACAGATAGTATTTTTTCCGTTCGATGATAAAATTGGAAGTGCATATATAGATTTCAGTACATCATTACTCGTCATCGATGGGATGCAAATCAACTGTTGTTTGTTTATTTATTTATTTATTTATTTATTTATTTATTTATTTATTTATTTATCTGTTTATTTATTTATCCATTTACTAACAATTTTAACATTTTTTAAAGAAACTGATTCGTGTTATTTTCTCAGGTTATTTCTTTGATCAGACTGGGTCATACAATCTGTCTTTTTATTTCGCTGCTGGGATATTGACTGTTGGAGCGTTGGCCATGGTAGTCTCAAAGTGGTGTGCAGATAACAGCAGGAAAGAAAGCCGCGACATAAATGTACCAGAAACTTAAACGTTAAATATGTTAATGCACGAACGGGCAATTATCTTGAGCAGTCAAATGTTAAAAATGTCATTTTCAAAACGTTCGGCCGTATTTGTTTTCACCATAGTACAATTAGACGAACAGGCTCTGTGTGTTTACAAGAAAGTGTTATTTCGAACGACAGGGTTTACTGTGGAAGACGTTTAGTTTGGAACAAATTATCGTCTGCTCGACAAGATTTTTACTAATATTGTACATTTTCTGGCTCGGCAAACATCTTTATGACATTTCTACATCTTGTTATATTGCTCAATAAAAATCTTGATAAACTTCCAACATCTTATCGTTCGTTTGACTCGCGACAAAACAATTATTTTTTGTAGGTCTAAGGTCTCAATCGCACATTAATGTCACACAAGCTCAATAAACGAACTTCGTTCATTTAGGCGACTCGGGCGGCGGTCTCGATCTTGCATCGATGCAAATGTTAAACTTCATTTTCACACTTCTAATCAAATTTCGCAAACTGTCACGCACTCACTGATAACATGTTCTGTATTCACTTCTTGAGATGTTAATATGGTGATAAAAACTAATTCCTAATGTGATATACAGTGTTGAGTTTCCGGTACCGTAGTACTTTAATGTGTTTCATCTTTTCAAAAACTTTACTTATTAGGTAAAACAGAGATTTGGTCGGTAATTTCTTGGGTCTTCCAGGTTACTTTTTTTTTGAAAAGTGGTAAAACTCTTGCAACTTCAAGACAATCGGAGAAACAATCAGTGAAAAAGATAAATTTATAATGTGGCACAAATGGTTTTGGCATGGCATAGCTTAACAATTTGGCGTCAATTTTATCCCAGCCTGTAGCTTCATGTATGTCCAAACTTGCAATCATGTTTTCAACTTACCCCATTGTAATAAGTTTTAAGAAGAAACCGTGCGCGCTGTACGACTTCACCCATTAAATCCCGAAAGTTTACGGATGCCTGTATATCCTTTGCAAGGTTTTCACCAATATCAACAAAGAAATATTAAAATCTTCAACAATATCTGACATCTCTGTGTGAACAAAAGAAATTCCATTACAATCACTTTTCAATGTGCTAGTTATCAACCATTCCTTGTTTCTATGTTTGCCTAGTAGTTCATTTACTACTCCCCATGTTTCCTTCATGTTGTTACTATGTACACTAAACAAGTCAGAATAATACTGTTCCGTAGCTTTCCTCGAAACCTTTGTCAAAAACTTTCTGTAACTTTTGAATTGTGGATGAATAATATCATTGCAATTACTCTGAACACAGACAACTAAGAAGATTTTTAGTTGTCTGTGTTCTGAACCACTCTTTTGAAAAGTATGTGCTTCTTCCTTATTGACTTCTTTATTCATGCATAGAACAGCTTTCTAAGCATTTTTTTTAAAAATTGGTCATTGCCAAATCGACCTCTAGCTCTTTATTAGCCCTCCATGGGCAAAATTCTAGACTAAGTTGTGTTTGTTTGTTTGCTTTGCAGTTTATTCTCTTGAATTCAAATTACCACACACATTATAAACATGATAAACGACAAGTTCTCTAAATTTAAATGTTAACCAAGGATATCATCAAAGCCAGAACATTGTTCTAAAATTACTTCATCACGACCGTGATGGCAGACTATGATTCGTACTATAACCAGGTCCTTGCACTACCATCTTCGAGAATTACCGTGTCCTCGGTGGAATCAAAGGCTTCATTGATGACGAACTTCACTTCTCGCTGTCGTAAGTTTGAATCTCCGGCGTTATGTGAATCCGATGATTTTGTATCCAAATTTTCATCGCCAGCCATGTTATAATTGGAATCGGTTACGACAAGAGATGTTAGCGTATTTTGGCTGGCGTCATTTTGCTTGTGTGTACCGCCACCAACGACAGTTATATCCTCTTCTTCCGTCTCAGGTATGCCGAAACGGGTCTTTTCCTCCCAGTCTTTCGGTCTGTAAAAGATAGAAACATGCACACCGATTAGTTTTCACCATACCGACAAGTTTTTCAATTATCTCCGCCTCAAAAATGTAACATTTTCAAGTTGGCCAACCTGATATCGCGACTACATAGTCCACGTCTTGGATACATCTTAGTCATATTACGGCGCTCAGTGAATTCATTATACACCAACTTTACCTTCGACACGTTGCTAACAAAGCAGGGTCAATATTCTTCGCAAGTTCTCGTTCTTCCTTTGAAAACAGTCGGTTGATCTCGCTGCATAATACGCCAACTATAAGAGTTATGCAACAACTCCAAGTACTGTACCACATGAAGGACAACTAGAAACATTGATGAAGAAGACACAATATTGCGATTATAATGTTTAGCATTCGCAAGACAATGAACCCCACCCTCCCCATTGTTCACTTAAATTTTCATCAAAAACGTATCCCTCGGTGCCTAATCTCGGACACAAAAGTTTATATAATGGTCTGAGGCCTAATACATACGTTGATGGAATAAACCGTTGCACCATTCTGTTTTCACGAAAAATTCGTTTGTTTATTTTATCAAAAACCAACGTGAAATTTTTTTTTTTAAATTTCATTCAAATATACTTACGAGCAGATGGATAAAATGAATAAATTAGGGCAACCTCACCGAGTATATTCTTAGAACTTCGTCAAGTCTGTCTGCATAGATGACGGCGCCAACTACTACCCAACATCCCATTCCAAAACCCGCCAGTATACCTATAAACACACCCCTTTTGACAGAAATAGAGAGAGGATGACGTAACTATGGACAGAGAGACCGTCAGAAAGACGTAGACATGAGAAGTACAGAAGGAAGAGATATGATGGACGAAAAAGTAGGGAAACTCTGTTTGAAAACAAAAAAGAACAGTTAGGGACAAAAACTCGTTGACTACTCAGAGAGAGAGAGAGAGAGAGAGAGAGAGAGAGAGAGAGAGAGAGAGAGAGAGAGAGAGAGAGAGAGAGAGAGAGAGAGAGAGAGAGAGAGAGAGAGAGAGAGAGAGAGAGTGAGTTTCATTCTTCTTTCGCCAAGTAGAGTGCTCAACCAGCTTGGAGAGCATTTCATGCATGCATAAAAATGAAAGAAGACGAGTATGTCAGTATTAAATTATTACACTACGGTCCATTTCACCAAAAGGATCACCAGGTGTATGTATGAGCAGGTGGACTCGCTGACTTTGTGTAATAACATACTCGTCTTCTTTCATTTATTCGTAAATATATATATATATATATATATATATATATATATATATATATATATATATATATATATATATATATATATATATATATATATATATATATATATATAGTTTTGGTAGTACTGGAACTCTTTCTTGGTTGTAACTCGGAGTTTCACGATGACAAGGTTGTCTGATGATCGCACTATGCGTGAAACTCCGAGTTACAACCAAGAAAGAGTTCCAGTACTACCAAAACTATTACGCTCTGCCACTGCGGTATAGAGCACTGTCTTCGCAGATTGATACTCACCGAGTTTTATATATATATATATATATATATATATATATATATATATATATATATATATATATATATATATATATATATATATATATATATATATATATATATATATATATATATATAATTCATAGTATGGTAACATATAATTCATAGTATGGTAACATAGTGTAGTCGAGAAGGGTTAAAGCTGACCAGTGCCGAGGCTCGAACCCATGACCCTCCGACCATTAGACGGATGCACTATCAACCATGCTACCCAGGCCGACATCCACTGACCAGACCACCCTTCTCTTTGTTTTGGTCCTGGATTCGAGTCCAAGCTCCAGCCAGCTTTTCACTTTCTCGACAACAAAGAGTAAGGAATAGTATATTTGTATATGGCTACGAAATGTATAGAATTCTCAAGTAATCACCACATTACCATTTTGTTGATCTTTTATATAACATCCCCATGAGATAAGCGCCTGTAACTGGACCCCCTGCTGTGCCGAAGACAGCGTTGCTAATGGCAACCAAAGATTCCATATTTGTAGAAATATATGACAGGAGGAGAGCGAGTCCACCGTAACCTACAGCTGAAAATAGAATATGGCTCTACTGACTTATTTACTGACATTTCACATGTACGGCATTGATCGATAAGTTATGTAATATATGTATGTATGTAATGCATGTATGTATGTATGTATGTATGTATGTATGTATGTATGTATGTATGTATGAGAACCCAGCCTAAAAGATTAACCATCTTAATCGAGATAAACTAGTAAACATTAAAACTGTTTTAGGGTGTATAGCCTTATATGTAGTCCACTGTCTGGCCATCTGTCTACAGTCAATCCACCCATCCATCAATCTATCTATCAGCTATCCATCTATCCACCCCTCACCCATCCATCCCCATCCATTCATCATCTATCCACCCCTCACCAACCCATCCAGCCATATATCTATCCATCCATCCGGATATCCATCCAACTATCCATCACCTATCCATCCATCCATCCATCCATCCAAACATTCATCAGTGATCCACCTATCCATCCATCAATCAGCTCTGCGCCCCTCACCCATCCACCCATCCATCCATCTATCCATTGTGTCTAAAGACGTGAAGAGGACGAAAATGACAAATAAAATTTTACTTAGAAGTTTTGAAGCCATTGTGTCAACTTTGTCGTTGCTATATACAGATCGCCCAGCTCTGCGTGCCTTCCACCGTCTCCATGGTTTCACGTAGTCTTCAAGCGTAACAGCGACCATGGAATTGAGACATGATGAAACAGTGCTGAAATGTACAATAGTATGCAAATACTAACAGTGACGTATAGTGTTTGAGGTGCCGACACGATCGTTAGATAGACCTAGAAAATGTAAGCAGTGTACTGGGTGGAGTAGTCCCTAATGCGGTGACCCGGGATTGAAATACGGGCCTTTAAAGACTTTGAAAGAAGATACACGTATTACCTATAGTTACATTACATTAGTACAGTAAGTTCTTGGAAATCTACTGTGATGTTCCATGTTTTCGAATTCCTAGAAATATACTATGTGATGTCATGAATTCTTGGATATACACAGTGTTATATTTCACCTGCTTGAATGTTCAACGAAATGTTTGAATTTTTAAAAAATGCGTTTGCATGCATTGTAATGTCTGAATTACAAGAAATATGCAATGAATTCTTGAAAATATGCTACACAAAAAACGTTTCACCTTCGTAAACATGAACAACGGAATTTTTGAATTCTTACAAATATTCATTGTAATGATTTGAATTCCTAGAAATATACATTATGTTTCAACTGTTTCAATTCCTAGAAAAATACATTATGTTTCACCGTTTCAATTCAGAGAAATATACATTGTTTCACCTGTTTGAATTCCTAACGTACAATATGTTGCACCTGTTATAATAAATGTTATGTTTTACCTTAGCGCTCCTGCGAAGATTGCCGCCATGAACAACCCTTGGAACCCTGGGATATGTCCAAATTGTTCACTGACGTAATAGACAAGAATCTAGGAAATAGAAAAATGATATGAAAACGATGATATATGATGTTATAACCATACAATGCAAAATAGAAGAACTCACCAACGGTCTTCCAAATTTAACATCGCTTATGTTCAGTAACGAAAGGTTAAAAATCGACGGCGGCTAAACAAGAATAGATAGATCATCAATGTGTTTCACATCATAACATCTTTGAAAAAAATAGTCATACAAAAAGACGAAAAGGAAACTAGGAAAAATATCTACACTATGCGTAGCACACGGATGAAAAAAAATCCAATTTTTCGATTGTTTAATTCGTTGATCCAAAATATCAACAATTCTCTCATGATCTCATACGCAGATATATTATTCAGTCATAATAATATCAGAACGTATTTACAAATTGTTATTAAGTTATTGTAGAGTTAATTATGTAACAATGAGTTGATATTACTGTTCAGTTCAAGGTGACTGATAACGTTTACTCAACTGGGTTAGTCGTGGGAGAACCTTGTATTCAACAATTTTAGTTTTACCTGGTCTGACTCTGTATAATACGGTGCATACCTCGGGGCATGGTCATCAGGAGGGTAAGTCGATCCTGTAAATAATCACAGGACATGTCATGTTTTATAAGTAACATGTAGTACGTGTTTGAATAGACTGCTATATGATTGTACGGCGTGATTAAACAGAAAATCTTAACCCTCAAAGTCACTGTCACGTTATGTCCTTTACAACCCATTTCACGGTACAATTCACCAAGTCTCTTTGAAACAACCTCTCAGAAACCAATAAGGAACTAGTGTACATCAGACAGTTCTTGTCTAAATGAAATAAACTAAAGTGTAACCAGTGTAGGTCTAAACATTGGCGTCCGCGTGCCTGCGCCTAGTTGCAGTATGTTTGTTTGTTTATTTTTTATTTATTTATTTTAGGTATTAATTTATTCAAGATGCCTACATGTTTACCCAATTACAGACACAAAATGGTTCAACTGGTTCATTGCATTTGGACACGATGTATCAAGAAATTACAATCCTGTTATCTTAATGTAGAATATTTTGGCTTCTGTGTTGTTGTATCAAAGAGAACCAGTGAACGGTAACATGAAACAGACTGTACATTGGTAAAAAAAAATCGCGGGTAACATTATCGTAGATACTAAGTTTGATAGCATTGGGACATACGCTAAGTCGATTCACAAATTGCTATTGGTTCTCAATTATTTTAAGTATTACCTGGAGGGAATGTACTGTTTATCGCTGGATCAAATGGCATCATTTTATCTGTAGAAGGTAAAATTATGGGATGTCAGTACGTACCGAAGTTCAAGTTTGTAGATGATAGTGTAGGTGACATGCACTCATTGAGATTTCATGACTGACCATGCAATCTTTACGAGCGGGAGTCTTTTGATGTGAAATGGCGTGAATTGGTTTTTTTTTTAAACGATATCGTTCAAAACAACCGATCGATGCTAGCTTCAAAATCGCATCGGTTTAGGCTAAGAGGGTGAATCTGTTCGTTTGTGCATACATGGATGGCTTCTAAGATGTACGGTTATTCGCAATATCGCAAAACTTCGAGACCTCTTTGCGGCAACGGTAAAACATATACCTACTATATCGGCGAGAAATTACTCTGTCTCGCGAGAATGGAAATATTTACTGTCGCATTCTTCAATCCTGAGCATATTTATTTTTGATGACAGTGCATTTTGGACAATGCCGTAAAGACGCCAGTGATTGTACAATATATTTTAGACCTAAAATGGTATGTAAAATGCATACTGTTGTAATAGGCATACAAGACGACACCAGTGCTGTAGACGACAGGTTGAAAGACACACTGGAAAGGAAGGTTGTACATCACACCTCTATAAAGAAAGGAAAGAAAAGAACGAAAACCAGATTATTTCTTTTAAGGATTTACAAAATTTATTGAAATCGCATTATTTATATAGGATAATGCACGTGGTGGATTATATTCAACAGTAACTTATTCATCTTTTCAATAAAATAATGTTGTTTCCCATGATGCACCATTCAAAATGGCAGCTTAGCAAGTTCCATCAACATAAATTCCAACTTATAAACCGCTAATTTAAACAAAACAAAAACACGACTAAAATGGAAACAGGTTGGACCTTTTCATCGCGCAATCAGATCATAGTAATTTCGTTGTTAGGAAAATTCATGACAAAGTCGAGTGCAACTAAACAAAATGATTTTGATTGAGGTCAGTAGCCTCGCTTTGACGCTACACACACTTACTTCTTCGCTTCAGTTAATGTTTTACACGACAAGAATCGCTGAATTCCGGTCTGACTGATCAATAAAGCCAGGAAGTTCATTCCACCTCCAATAAAACAGTTCAGAAAGGTAACCCTTTCCGTGATATCGAACGGAAAGCTGTGAAGAAGAGAGAAAAAAGGGGGCAGAAGTATCCCTGATATAAGCTTACTAGGGGCACGCCACTTCAGGAAATAAAGACATTTCCATAAACTATGGGTTCTGGAGAGTCATTTCATGATTTTACATAAGCTAACATCACTTGCTATTTCAGAGAAACATCAAGTTGATCTTGTGCCAGAGTCTATAGAGTATCTTTGCTGTGGGATATGATGGGAGTAAGAAGAAAATAATTATTTTAGTTGAGCAATAAATATCCATGACTCCTAAGTGCTTAGTCCCTTCAGTGTAAAACATCTCATGAAACGACTCTCCAGAACCCATAGTTTATGAAAACGCCTTTAATCAATTCCTGGGATGGCAAGAGTCTGGGGGAACAAGATTAAATATTTGCGGTTATAAATAAGCTCGACAGACTGTTTTTAACATCAGTATATCAATGAAATGATGGCGCCGGATTTCCCATGATGCGCCATTCAGGATGGCATGTATGCAAGTTCCTTGTATTAATGGAAAGAGTTCTGAGTACCGTACCATGCCCTCAGTAGTACATTAATTATACTAACTATCCGACGTTCAATCGCTCTTCCTCGTAGTTGTAGGTCCATACGTAAGATATACCACCACCTTCAACTGTTCCAATAATCAGCACCAATATTAAAGTTGCTAAGATGATTAAGAAGAGGAACACACCAGTCCAAATAACTGCTTTCATCCCTCCCTTGAAATGGATAGAAAATGGACACATTAACTTCTAAACTACCTGGCTTCATACATTACGCCTTTTTCCAACTGGGGGGGGGGGGTTATGGAGGATTCAAGAATCTAATTGGATACTCAGTGAAATACAGTCATTTCAGAACGAAAAGGGTTGCATACGTGGCGTTACATTCGGTCTGCTATGGAGCATTGATGTTATTTGCTGAATTAAGATTTTCTTAGTGACTGTATTTTGTTGTCTGATGACTTACCTGACAGTTCATATATTGTTCATGGTCCCATACGACAGTACAATATAGTTACTTTGGAACGGTAAATTGTGTGTGTGTGTGTGTGTGTGTTTATATTGTATATATAAATTCGTAAACGCGTGACACTCGGAGTTACGACTTTGACCTAATTCCTTGGATTAGGTCTATGATATATGTATATATATATTCAACTTACCAATGCTGTATATAATGTGCAAATGATCCCAGTAAGAAGAACACTCTTCCAGACGTCTACACCCATTACTGAGTGACCAAGGGACATGTAAGGAGGTAAAATAATCGACTCAGATTAACATTGTCGGAAATACTATCCATAGTAGGGGGTCAATTCAGCTTGAACAACATCTCTTGCAGCAACTTTTGTCACGTGACCAGTACATTTTGTGAATGGTTCGGCTGTAAAATTTGTTGTTCAAACATCAGAATTTCTCCTGGACAAAATACCCGTAATTTTTATTCATCGAAACTTCGGTTCTAATTAAGTAATCTGTAAAATCTGTTTTTACAGATGTTGTGTTTGAGGATTGTTTATATGATGACTGTGCGTGCAAGGAAAGTCGTTACTTCTCCTCCTCCTTTTGTTGTTGTTGTTGTTGGTGGTGGTGGTGGTGGTGGTGGTGGTGGTGGTGGTGGTGATTGTGGTGGTGGTGATTGTGGTGGTGGTGGTCATCTTAAACATGCAATCGTTCTAAATGTGTAAAAGTCACTCATGTTGATTGTAATACTGGTTTGTTGCTAACATCATTCATCAACTCTTTTGGAAAATTAAAAAACAAATTTAAAAACAAAACAAAAAAAACATCATTCTATTCTAAATGCAAGACAAATCATCCTAGGTGATAGACTGTCATTATTATTAAATTTTGTTATTCCTAGATCATGTTGCTACGGCAAACATCAGATTGATGGCATACAAAAAGTACTTGCCAAATGTTCAGAGTGTAGAGTTTCATATTACGGTTAGAAAAATAAAGTAAATATAAATGCACGTATTAAGAAATGTGAACTTTTTTGTATGTAAAAATTTCCATTCATAAAAGAGTTGTATTTTTGTAATAAGCCAAATAAAATGCTATTAAATACAAAAAAAAACATCATTCTACATTTCATGCATATTGATTGAACTCGCTCGTTCTCACTATTGATAGGAACAAGATACTAAACTCACCTGCTTCGAACGCTAGTGCTGGACCAATCATGACGATTGCGATATAGAAGGCTGTTAAGATGAAGAATAGAATGGAACAGACCATTCTATTCCAGAAATTATAGCGCCATTCCATATACTGTTAAGACAAATTGTAGCAAATACTAGATGTTGTAATATCAATTCGTAGAATTACGTCATAAACTAACTTTAATGGCATCATTGGTGTGTAAGATAAAGGCATTCCTAAAATGGCTTGACCATCACAACTGTGATGGTGTATGTATGTATGTATGTATGTATGTATGTATGTATGTATGTATGTATGTATGTGTGTGTATTATGTTTGTATGTATGTATGTATGTATGTATGTATGTATGCATGCATGTCTGTGTGTATGTATGTATGTATGTATATATGTATTTATGTGTGTGTGTGTGTGTGTGTGTGTGTACATGCTTGTGTGTGGGGGTGGGTGGATGGATGGATGGACGGGTACATATAGTTATATTTATTTTATTTATTTATTTTCTGCATCCCTTTTATATCAGGGGCTCACTAAAAACATTAGGAGCAGCATTTGCATAGAAGTCAAATACATACAAAATATCATGTTAAAATAGCAACTAATATATAATATAATCCCACGAAATCAATGTTAGTTTTACATCGTAATGCTCCTGGTTTGATTCCGCGGACTAATACAAATTCGAGCTGATATTAGTCCGTGGAATCATACTCAGGCGGCCATTTTTTACGATTTTTTCATGTCCAGAACCATTACTTGGACATGACTAGAACGATTTCTATCAGACTTGGTACAAGGACAACACATTATGGCATACATATGCATGTCAATTTATTTTGCCTTTGAACGTTTTGTTATGATTTTTCCATGTTTGGGACCATTACGCAGACAACCATGAACAATTTCATTAAATCTTTATTTAAAGACAATGTACTGTGATGTATATATGTATGTCAACTTGTGTCACAACATGACCCAACAGGACTGCTAGGCAGCCATTTTGTTATGATTTGTTCATGTCTGGAGCCATTTGGAGTCCAAATAGGGATCAATAGCTCCCAAACAATGGGGCTATGTCATCTACGATGGCTTGTTTATTACGCGATGAAGAATATAGTGCGATGAAACGACGCAGTATTCGTAAAATTCAATTTTTAAATTTTTTTAAAAATACTTAGTTATGTGATAAATTACCGGCAAGAATTTGTAGTCTGCGGAATCATATGAGGAGCATTATGATGTAAAACTAACATTGATTTCATGGGATTATATATAAATATATAATATTAAGATCAATACTAAAGTTAATATTACTATTTCTGTTCTCTATATATGCGTTTCTGGCGTATCAAAGCAAAGATAATTTTCATATTCACTCCAGCTGTAAACGTATATAATCGTCAAAGGTTTCAGTGTGTACAAGTACCGTGCCCTCTAGAGAGGTTTAGATACACGTTAGAACGCGTACGCCTACGGGAGCGTTATCAAGTATTGACGCGTACAAAATTGTGTTTAGTTATGGGTTCCATAATTACAAGTAATGTTATGCAGTGGAATGTGAACGCGCGCGTTGACATCTTCAGTCCAGCCAGACACATGCCTTTGATTTCTAAATTTGTCCGTACTTTAGCAATTTTTCCTGCAACTACCCAAACCAAAAACCAAACAATTAGTTTAAAGTTATGCTTCCGAACTTTGATATAAAAAATACGACATTTAATATAAGAAAATGACAAAAACTCAACACGTATTTACAGTTACGTGTAGACCGCCATTTTGACGTAGCGTCGTTTGATACAGAACGCCTGAGTTGCTTCGAATCACGTGACTATGACGCTACACGTATAGAACACACGTAAATACGCGCATCTAAACCTCTATAGTATCTCACCTGATATGCGCTAGTGAGAGGCAGCCCATAGAACACAGGTACAAAGAGGAACGCACAGACAGGATAAATCCAAAAGAAAGCAAAGAAGTAAGCACCGTAACCAAGACCGTATTCGTAAACTTCGGCCGGATATCCCAGCAGTGTAATGGGTGACATAAAAGATACCAAGAGAGACATGGCCACAGGTAGTGCTGTACTCGATCTAGCAGTCACCAGGAATCTGCAAAGAAAGCGATGTTAAGAAATCTATCATTCCAAACATAAACGCACTTTAGTTAGTTTTACATATGTTTGAAATGGTGGTTGGAAGGCGTTTCCCCTTTAAAAAAAATGTCTCGTCGATTATTGTAAGGTCAATATAGGAGCCATATTATATAAGCAAACGAAATTTGGAATTTCCAGGAATATATAGGAAGAAATTATCAAATGAAATGTGTCTATATTCTATCAGTTTTCTTATGGTTAACAAATGGTGGAATAGTCACTGAATAGACCATGTATGTATTAAATCGGGACTTACTGACTAGTTGTTGACTGGCCACCACCTTTGCAACCATACCAGACTCCTTGAACCGTGACAAACACTAACACCAACAAAAAGAGGACGTAGTCGAAGGCTTGCAGAGGTTGTGGCTCGGACACTGCTCCAGCCGCCATCTTGACCAACTCGCGTAAGTGAACCTCGGAAAGATCTTACTGAGTAGTTCTCTTCGATGATTTTCAACGCTTCTTTGCCAGTGAAATGTATCTATGAACTGTATGATGTTACAACTTAACTGGCGATAGTATGCATTGTAACACTGGAGAAGGAGGAACAGTACATTTGTGTAAGTTTGAGTCCATGGTAAAACATGTTATAGGGGACTCTAATGCAAACATATATTTACGACATACCTATTTTCTCAAAAGTATAATTTCGAGATAAATGAAGAACTCATAATGAAGAGTTCGAAAAGAACGTTTTGACTTTAATACAGCGGATACTTGTTGGGTGAGAAATTTCCATTGCTGTGTAAAATGCTGATGTTTGTTTCAATGATCAACGAAATCTACGGTCGAACATGATCGTAAGAGAAAGGTTGTATTCTACCCTTCCCTCCACTGTGTGTGGTTTGACCAATCAGCATTAGCCTTCTGCAGAACTCTAAATTGTCATAAAAGACACTGCATGCTGAAAGATCTGATATGTTTCTTTCGAGTAACAAGATTACGTCATCGATTCATATATATACATATCAACATAAAGTGATGACAAATAAAGATGTGCTGGTACTAAGGACTGAATCATGGTATAGTTTGGGACCAAACTAGTTTAGCCAAAAGGGGAAGGTCGATAATACGAATTGCATGTAAATATACATAACATAAGAATTAGCCTGAGCAAATAATGATGTTGACTGTATTCTAACACCACCCGTTTTGTACAAATATGTGTATGTCTCTGAACCAGCGATCGGTCGATCACACTGCCATATCCATATGAGGGAAACACTTGGTCTTTTATCATATTATGCAGATAATTTGATCAGAAAACACCGAATAAAAATAAATGATACAATAACTGATTTCAAAGGGCGAAATGCAGCATAACTGTCGTCCTTCACAGCGATTGATCTATTTTACTCTAGCTGTGATGTGACCAGTTTTTTATGATGGTTTTCTCCTTTAAAAGTCAACGTGAGACATTGAGACAACCGTGACATATTTACATGTCTATCCAGCAAGCCCCGTTGCCATGACATGGTAGCTATCATTATAAAAGTTCGATTTATCACTGCACATTGTACTTAAGTCACAGATCGCTATCAAATCGTATCAACAATTACTACTAACCCCATTGTAACTTTTGAGATAACGGCAAGGATTCGTCAGTGTCCATTTGAGGGGGAGGGGACCCAGAGAGTTCAGATCCAGAAGGGGTCAAAGTAAATAAAAGGGTCTGACCTACTCACAGATCTTGCAATCTTCAAGATTTTGTAAAATAGGATGAATTTGGAGAATATAATAACTAGGTAATCTTATATTTAGAGGAGAAATTACAAGTTTTGGTAAGCCATAATGTTACTAAGGGGGTTTAAGGCAACTTGTTGACTTGACCGATAAAGTAATGATTCTTAACTGAAAATCTAGTTATTTCGGTTTTAGTCAATTATAAACGTTATTCAAAACACAAGTTGTGACCCTGCTTCTACTCGCTATAAGCATAGGGGAAGTGTTGTGATGTCACGTTCTATGGTCAGTCACAGAGCAATGCTGCTATATTCAACTTTATGTTGTAATTACAAACTAAAAGTAGTAATTTATGCCACGTGTTCGCCACGGTTCTAGTTTTCTTGCACAAAATATTAAAATGAATGAGTGGTATTATGTATAATATTAGTTGTAGTATTGTTTAGTTTCCGTGTGTTGACATGCGCTGAATCATCCAGAGAGTCTGACCTGGTTTTTTTAAACTGTTTAGGTCAGTTTATCACCCTGTTCATTAGCATACATATACTTTACATTTCCTATCCTTTCCATGTATGTCTGCCTTTTTCCTTTTTTTTCTCGCCGTTTTACTTTGATTCTCCCAACCCACAAAGCCAGGTCACGAGCCGTCCCTCGGACGATTGCCAGCATATATCCCCTTAATGAGTTTGGTGCCGATATCGTTTCCTACCACTACGCACCTGAATGAAGCTACGGGCAGTCAGTGTAAACATGCATTCGTAGATAAACAAAATAAACAGTTGAGATACAAAGTAGAAAAAGAACAAGAGAATTTACATCAACAAAAAAGTAGAATCCATGACAAAGAAGTTTCAATTGATATTCAGAAAATATACGTATTCAGGATTCCAACATTGTACTTACCTCTGTAAAACTGATGTAGTAGTAACTTCAATCGTTCGTCGTCTGAGGCCAGGGACCGTCTATTTATCCTTACAAATGTCAACTCTAAAAGGACACGACGACCGTCCTGATGCTCTGTTGACTGAAGAGAGATCGATTGGTACCCACGTGACATGAGGAATTGTTGTAATCTTTGATCATTGTTTTATCTTTGACGTAGGCGTGTTCTGTTTATCCAAACTTTAGAAATGACAGAAGTTGGACTCATAACGGCAATTTTCTTATCAAATATATGAATGAAACTGTCACTCTGCAGAAAAGTTTCTCAGTGTTGGAACGTGTGATGCCGTCGAGATGTTGATTACATGTACACTTGTAGAACGTTTTGCTTGACGTGTATTCTGAAATAATCGAAGATTTTTTTTATAAATTGGTTTACTACTATAATTTGTAGCTGTTATCAAGAAAATGACATCACGTGACATGACATGACATGACATGACATGAAAAGACATAAGTAGTGCAGTTCGCCGTTGTCACAGCAATTGTCAGCCCCCCCCCCCAGTACATACCACCTTAGGTTTGGTGTTTTAGTTCATAAATTTCAACTTGAAATGTTGATACAGCCTTGTTAACATTGATAATAAGTTTATTTCTTGAAATGTCTGTTTTGATTATTACTCTGGGGACTATTTTTTACAAATCAGTCTTAAATTGCATGAAAAAAATATCGTCAATATATTTCGTATATATTTAGTAGTCAGGAATCTTTCTCGAATACTATATCATTGCTATCGGTTGTCTGAAGCCAGACTAATAACACTAATGCAGGTCTAAGTAATACATAATAATGACTGTCGACGTGCCGATGAAACACGACGGTGAAACCCGATGGCTGCCGACGTGCCAATGAAACACGATGGTGAAACCCGATGGCTGCCGACGTGCCGGTGAAGCTCGATGGTGAAACCCGACGATGACACTTGGAATATGTAGACAGCTTTGTGTAAATATTGCCATATATACTGGTATGAATATCGTGACGTCAGCGGTTTATCATTATTAATTCCATCTGTTTGTGGAAAGATCTATGATACCGTATCTCTGATGAGAAGCCAGTTGTATCCTGAGATGACCTTTTTGTTACAAAATATATCTTTTGGCAATTTGCTATCTCAACGATAACGATAACGGTACTGATCACCGATAGTCTAGATTGATATTCACTCAAATTGGCATTGGTCCCAATACGATAATCAGGATTTCATCACATTTCATCATGCGTTCGAGTTCTCAACTAGGGATTGATACATTCTAGCTACTTATCCTCGCTTAAATTCCCCAACACGTACCTGAGTGGCATCCACTGTTATCTTTTATCGAATAGTGCCGTAAACCTCCGAAGGGATCAAAACAAATAGTCCTACGATAAGTACATATAACCAATGTGTTCTTTTTATCAAGGTTCTTTCCATCATATTTTTTTCACACATATTTGCACTAATTCGGCATATTTTCAAAATGAAACATTGCCAATCTACACGATATTATTTGAGCATCGTCATCTGTACTTGACTCTGGATGGCTGTCACCTCAGACCACGAAATGTGTGGTCTTAAGTGTCACCAACCATGCTAAGCCTAAAGCCTATAGAAAATGGCATTTAATACCTGTATCTCATCAGTCTTAAAATCAAATAGAACCAATTGCGGAACTGATACTGCAATAGTCACTTTGAATTTGATATTAGTCTATTTTTAATAGGCTTTCATACGTTTACTTTGAAGTATTTCCAATTCATTCATCCGTGCGTACATATGTACATACGCGTGTATGTGTGTGTGTGTGTGTGCACGCACACACACACACACACACATACACACACACACACACACACACACACACACACACACACACACACATTCATGTTCAAGGTAAACCCTATCACAATGTCTTTATTCAGTTTAATTCTCATAATTGATACCAATGTTAAGTTATCAGGATTGAAAGTATGGTCAAAGGTACGACACTTTGTTATGTACCTTCATAATACCGTCTACGTTGTACAACCGCAGCTATCCATGGGGCCAGCATTAATAGTAATACACTGCAAGCCATCTCACTATAAACATAGTTTGTACCATGCAGGTTATAGGTTAATGGGATGATTGTCCCCATGGTTGCTATTGCTTCTTTTATCCTATAATATGAATACTATCTGACACCCCAGATGAATGGGCGATATGGAGCGCCACCTATCATCTTTCATATACCAATCAGCTATGTAATGCTCTGATTAAACATAAACTTTAAACTTTAGTACGGTGTACCGAATCTTTCATTTCATTTCGGTTTGTTTCTCTAAATACAACCACCCTCACTATATATCCAACCTCAGGCTTTGCACTTTGCACATATTTGAAATTAACAACGACATTATGATACAGGTCCACAACGTTTACTTTAGTCGAACAGCTGAATTGTTTGAGAAGGTCCCAAATATACAAATTCATATCCGTGCAGCTTCAACCAGAACGTTGAATAATACTTATGACTTCAAGGTTTTTGAAAGCAGAAAACAAAGTTTACTGACCTGTATACTGACCTGTATGCAAACCGATATATAGTAAAGACTAATCTCCTGTCTATGAATGTATAGTCTGTATACAACCCGATATATAATAAAAACTAATACTTCGCTGTCTATAAATATATAATCTGTATACAACCCGATATATAATAAAAACTATACTTCGCTGTCTATAGATTTATAATCTGTATACAACCCGATATATAATAAAAACTATACTTCTCCGTCTATAAATGTATAGTCTGAATACAACCCGATATAAAAACTATACTTCTCCGTCTATAAATGTATAGTCTGAATACAACCCGATATATAATAAAAACTATACTTCTCCGTCTATAAATGTATAGTCTGATATATAATAAAAACTATACTTCTCCGTCTATGAACGTATAATCTGTATACACCCTGATATATAATAAAAAATATACTTCTCCGTCTATATATAATATTTATATATTCCGATATATAATATACTTCTCCGTCTATATATAATATTTATATATTCCGATATATAATAAAAGCTATACTTCTCCGTCCATGAATGTATAATCTGTATACAGCCCGGTATATAATAAAAACTAATACTTCTCCGTCTATGTATAATCTGTATACACTCCGATATATAATAAAAACTATATTTCTCCGTCAATGTATAATCTGTATAAAATCCGATGTATTATAAAAACTATACTTGTGTCCATGAATGTATAATCTGTATACAACCCGATATATGATAAAAAACTATACTTTTCTGATAAAGTAAAACTATACTTCTGTCTATGAATATATAATCTATACACAACACGCTACTCTACTTCTCTGTCTATGTATTTATAACTCATGGAATTGAACTGAGAAGTAAACACGTACGTATTTACATCGTCCCGATTTCCTTTTTATTTCTTTACGTTACGATTAGTCTCTATTAGGTCTGGGATACACGTATCATCATCTGATAAAAACCAGTGACCCCATTGCTTTGCACGTTCTTCCTTTTTATCGTTTCCAGTGATGTAATTATTCAGAATTACTACAGGGTGAGTTTGGTTCTGAACAGCTGTATCCTTGTACCAAACCCCGCTAACGTAATGTTCGATTGGTAACCATTGCACGTGTACTGGGTGTTTGGTTCAATATTCTTTTCTCCAACGTATTCGACGTAATTAGCCAGTGCTTCTTCGAGTGTTTTCGTCAGTTCATTCCAAACAACCTTTGTCTCTGATGTTGCATTCAGGTAAAGAAAGCCCCCGTTTAATAGTTTCGAAGGTTTCATGTTGGAACACTTATCATGCATCACGATCAAGTCGGTATTACTGTAACGCTGAAAATAGTCGACGGGGTTGCCAAACCATACAGCATCAGCCTCGGTCTTAAAAACCGACATTCCACTTTTCAGGAGTTCATTGACAACTTTAGCTCGGAACAATCCATGTCTGTAGTATTGGGCTTGTCCATGCTTCATAGAATCAGCCGTACCGAACGATTCAAGAACTATGTTTAGTTGTGGATACCAACTTGTTAGTTGCTGATGAGTTTCAATATCATTTACTATGAACAGAGTCGATGAAAGTATTCCAAGACGCTCAACATTACATATCCAACTCTTTGTTATATTGAGAAATCCTAGATTAAGGAATTGAATGTTTACGAACCCATGTCGGTTGTAGATTGATTTAGCTTTCGTAGTTACATTGGTGTAGTTACCAGTATTAACAGTAACTTGTGACGTCACATTCGAGGTGTACATCTTTTTCACATCATCAGCTATCTGTGGTAGTTTACTTGTACGATTTTTCGAGGTCAACTCATGATGAACATCTATCTGTGTCATTTCACTTGCACGGCCAAAAGAAGTCAATTCGTGACTGAACATGACAAATCCACACCCACCCAATAATAAAATAGATATTCCTAATAGTTTATATTTGTAGCTTCTCATTGTGTCCAATTGCAAATGGCGCACGGTTTTTCACAATCTTTGTTATCGTCCAAAAAGGAACTCCTTGTACTACCAGTAACCAACCTAGAAATGAAAGAAATAAAAGACTACACATTTATGTGTGGCAGTCCAGAAGTTAACATATATTTTCTATTTAAGTCACCCTACAAACAACCAATAATCAACGAAAAAATAAATAAATAAGCATAAACGCAAACACAAACACACACACACACACACACACACACACACACATAAACAAACAAACAAACAAACAAACAAACAAACATAAACACACGCATAAGCACAAAAAAATCATAAACACAAACTAAAACTAAAAAAAACACGTTATTTACAAGGGACACCTATCATATCATACTATTGTTCAATATAATCCCACGAAATCAATGTTAGTTTTACGTCATGTATGATTACGCGGACTAATAAAATTCGAGCCGGTAGGCGAGAATTTGTAGTCAATGGAATCATACGAGGAGTATTATGACATAAAACTAACATTGATTTCGTGGAATTATATATTTATCACATAATTAAGTATTTCCACATATTTTCTCTACAATTTTGAATCGAATTTTACGAATACTGCATCGTTTCATCGCACTTTATTCTTCATCGCGTATTAAAAAATGGTGTCCGACGTCTACGCAAATACGTAATCGCGTGACCCTGTTGCGAGGTCAAGCTCACATACACACAGCGTGCTGTGGTTTCTCAACCATAATTATCGATTGTAACCTTGCGATATACATGTAATATCAAATTTAGTTTGTAGAAACCTTTGTCTGAATGCGATTTTTGTTTAGTCATTTTAATCATATTTGATCGGGATGTGTAAGGGAGTGTACGTTTTTAACTTCCGCCCCCCCCCCCCCGAGGAATTTCGGGGGGGGGGGGGGGGGGCATAAATTTTTCTCAGGAAAAAAAGGGGGGCGCTAAACAAAAATTTCACAATTTTTTAGGGGAGGGGGGGGGGGGTCATGGAAAAACCCCACGATTATTTAATGCAACATAAAGCGACCTGCGATTCTGCCACTTCTCAAAGTGACTTGTCCACGAGGATGTGCAATACTTGTTTCATCACAATGAATCAGTACATGAATTTTCTGAGCTATCAGTATCATAATTGTCTCCATCACTGCCTAGAACACGAATTACAGAAGAGTCACTTTCAGTCTCAGAGTCACTACTATATGTTTCACTCATACCCATGATATTAGCTTTAATTCCATTTGCAGTCAGTTTTCTAGATCTAAATTCTGGTGTTCATACTATATGAGTGGGTATTATGTCTAATTTTTCTCTTTTTAATTTTCTCTGTTTTGGTAATTTATGCTCATCGAGATATTTATCCAACTCTTTCACTTTTGCTGTTGTTTTGTTTCATAGATTTTATGAGCAATCAAAACAATGTACACACATACTACTCACAACTCAAGCACTTTTACATATTTACAGCAACTGCTGACCGACATAATTTGCTGCTAGCTATAGTACCCTGATTCACAATCCAGTATGTAAACATCTATTAAGATTTGTATGAGTCAATCACAGGAGTGAGCTTTTTGCCAATATCAAGATTAAAGTCAGTATTATAATAGTGTACATGTACTGAATTGATGCCATTCAGTCAGTTTTTTGCATTCAGTCTGTGATGATATTGTCATTTTTACAAATCAATTATTGTTTACATGTATACATAGTGTTGTGTTATACCTAATTTGTCAGTTGGAGTTTGTTGAAATTTCAGTTGTTGCTTTTTTTTTAAATATATGTACTGTTTCATTAACCTTTGCATTGACCTTTACTCATGAAACTATTGTGGTGTCAACACAGGAATTTAGGACTACTGAGGTGTCAGATGGGGAGCCACTATGTTAAATACATTGTATGTTGCCATTATTACCGCATATATTGTTATTTACAGCTGTATTATGTGATTCATCAGTATGGGGGGGGGGGCATGCAAAAAATACAAGAAATCTTCGGGGGGAGGGGGGAGGTAATTTATATATTTTTTAGTAGAAGGGCCACCCAAAAATACATTTGTTAAAACTGTTAAGTTAAAAATGTACACTCCCTAAGTTCGGAGCTCTGAGCTCGACGGAAAATCGGAAGTAAGCTTTTGCCGTCTGCTACATCGGTAATCTACATGATTTTTATATAGAATAAAAGTTATTAAATAAAAATAAAAGTACCTCTACGTATCAGACTCATGCCACCCAAGGATATATGTAACATAATGAGTGCATTTACATTTTGAAATCACCTAAATTACAATAATTTGATCGTAGCGTATGATGAGCAGGGACACTCAAACAGTTGAAAGAAAAAATAGCTCTGTTCGTAACAGGGGTGATATGACATGGTCTGTTAACCCTCCCCCATGATTCTCCTTTTGTCCCATTTTGTACAACATGACTCTCCCCATGACAATTGCATATACTGAACATTAATCAATATTCCCATTATATGTATACATACAAATTAAATGATTTTGACTGTATTAGAAAGCAATATTTGTACATATAAAGTGACAAATAGTAATATAGAGTTATGACAGTATGAGATTCATATTATGTTGCAGAAATAATTTATATTTATTGTTCTATTTAATGATATTTATTTGTTTATTGTTGATGCAGAGTTTAATTTTGCAACGAAGATGGAGAATGTCAATGTGCAGTACAGATTTGAAAGCTTATACATGTGTTTCTTCAATAAAAGAGTGATAAACTTGGCACCGGTTACTATAGCTGTTAATGATATGTAGGGATTTTAACAACAACATTCGCGAACAGGTTGAGTGATAATGTGAGCTGGTACGCTCAATAAATGCATCGTTTTATTAAACAATTTTCTTACAATATATGTATTTGTACTTTGGCATGTAAAGTAATCGTAAAAATAAATGTTGAGTAATCATCTCACTTTTACATCTCAAAACACCCAAAACAAATTGACAATCATTGAATCTTCAATTTGGTCAAAAACTACAAATTAAATGTGACCCTCCCCCCCCCCAAACATTATAATGCAAAATATGACCCTTCCCCAAGAACAGATTTGCAAAAATGTGACCCCCGACCCCTGATCCCTCCCCTGTAAATACTGAAGGCTCCCTAAGTTGTACACGTTGGCACATTTTCGAACTTTGCTATTTTAAAATACATATATAATAATGTGAACGTTTTCAATTCAGACTTTCAGTAATTGTTTTTCTTTTTATTTAACATTGCAGTAACTAAGGGAGAGATCAGTTTTTACGGCCGGGGGTGGGCCGGTGACTTCTTGTTCGGTTTGTACTTAAAAATAGTGACCCCCTCCCTGCGATTCATCCACAAAACAATCCAATCCCCCATCTGACAAATAAACAAACACGCTGACCCCTCCCCCCCCCCCTTCGACATTTGTTGACAAGAAACATTCCTCTTGTTCATGCAAAAGACACTCTAGATTCTTAAAGCACAATACAGCACACTGCATAGTTAATTTTCCTTGTTACATTTACAGTAATTTTAAGTGTATCTGGTAAATTGCTATCCCAAATCCATTGCTTCACTTGTATAAAGCTCGAACCCTATGAGAAGTATGATTATCTGTTCATGGACATGCAAAATATTCATTGTTTAGTAACCGAATGTTCTAGGATATCTCTTAGATTGGGTGAACTATTACCAGTATAGATTAATTCAGCTAATTATAAAGTACAGTTACTGTATTAGAAATGGAGTTAATATAATTGCAAAACTAGGGCTTTCAGTAAGTTTCAAAGTAGGGAGAGAACTGGAAAAAGTATGGGAGAAGTATTTTTTGAATGCCCCCCCCCCCTACAAGATTTAGCTTAATTACTGAAGATCATTAACTATGCAAATTTCTTGTTAAAACTAAATGCTACATCAACAACCTTCATAGAACAAGTGTGCATTGTTATGGTTGATGTACGTACCAAATTATATTAAATTTGAAGCTTCCATTCTTAATATATCACCTAGTAATCAAACATCGTCATTCATGCAAATTACTCATTAAAACAAACAATTATACCAGCAGGCTTTATTGGATATGTGTGCTTATTATGGTTGATGTATGCACCAAATTTTATGGAATTTGAAGTATGTATTCTTTATATATGGCTTAATTACTGCAAATCATTAATATGCTAATTAATTACTCATTAAAGTAAAAACTATGCCAACTGGCTTTATGAGACATGCATGCTTTGTAATGGTAGGTGTTGTTGCGAAAAGTGTGTATTCTTTAGATACAGTTTAATTACTGAAAGTCATTAATTATGCAAATTACTCATTACAACTATAAGCTACAACAACACACTTTATAGGACATATGCGGTTTGTTATGGTTAATGCCTACCAAATTAACCTATAGCCTATTTACTAAAAACAAACAATTATGCAAATGACTAATTAATTTACCATAATCTAATCACTTCTTTCCATTGCCATATGGAAGGTGTGTAGCAAGTTTCATTAGAATCGGTGCACACACACACACACACACACACACACACACACACACACACACACACACACACACACACACACACACACACACACACATATATACACGGTTAACAGCGTAAATGTGTTCCTTTATCGCGCTCACATTGTAAGCCTCGCTTACTAACATACCATAAACCCATTACAACATGCTCAAAATACAGCCTCGTCAAGGATAATCACTGGTACCGAGAAGTTTGAACACATTTCTCCAGTTCTTATATATCAGTCTAAATTGGTTACCAGTTACTTTAAGGATTCGTTGCAGAATTTTACTGTTGACGTATAAAGCTCTACATGACTTAACTCCGTTATGCATTTTTTTATCTTTTCAAGCCATGCATAGATAGGGTCGCACTCTGCGTTCTGCAAACAAGAATCTGCAGCAACAGCGAGTTACAGACAAATCACCAATGGAGGTCGCTCACTCTAATATGTCACTATGCAACTCTTTGCCGATTGACATTCACCAAGCCTCCAGCCTTCAAAACAAAACTGAAGACTTATTTGTTCACGGTGTGTTTTGGCCATTCAGCGCTAATGACCACAATATTGCTCTAAAGATCGGCTGTAGAAATTGATTGATTGATTGATTGATTGATTGATTGATTGATTGATTGATTGATTGATTGATTGATTGATTGATTGATTGATTGATTGATTGATTGATTGATTGATTGATTGATTGATTCATTGATTCATTGATTGATTGAAGCATTGATTGATCGATCGATCGATCGATGTGTATGTATGTATGTGTGTATGTATGTATGTATGTATGTATGTATGCATGTGTGTGTCTGTCTGTCTCTCGCTGTATGCGTGTGTGTGTGTTTTCTAGTGTAAATAAGCATCAAGGTGTGTACAAACGTAATGGCGAACTAAACCGCGATGTAATAAATTATGATAAGATTTAAATTATATTAAGTAATCGACGACATTCCTGAGTAGCATACACTAACTGTGGTACATAGAAGACCTCAGCCAACAATTATAAAATTATGTATGTATGCTTATTACTTTATTGATCTATTCAAACACAAATTAACATTGACCACAATTGCAGGATTTCGCACGTATACACAGGCAGCTGTCTATAATCACGTGACAGTAATATCAACAGTTGTGTTAACTACAGTCGGGAGTGTCTTTTTGAGGGAAGGTGGAGATGCCAGAAGTAAAAAAAGAAAGAAGACACTTCATACGTGAACCACACAATGCATGCTTTACACGCTATTTTTTATCAAACTTTTCAAGAAATTATTTCTACCGGACCGAATGATATTATAATTTTTTGCATTATTATTTGATTGGTCAGATGAAATAGGTACAAATGAAAATATTACCATTAATTGGTCAGTTGAATTTCGTATTTACATATTATAAATAACAAACCGGTTGAATGTCTATCTGGACGTCTTTTAAACTTTCAATTCAAAAGACTGCAATTGACATTGGAAATAGCATAATGTCATATTAAATCTACAAATTCAAACTCATCGTCACACAGGGTATCAGACATCGAACAAAGAAAACATGAAAATTTGCAATTATAACTTCCATTTAGTCCCTTCATTAATTTGTTCGAATAGTTTAGTTTACTACTATTTAGAATTCTTAACAAAAGTTAATTTCATCAATCAACAGTGCACTAAAATAATAGAGATTTCCAATATTTCGACGACTGACAGCGATCTTTGTGTCACCTTATTAGAAGCCATCGTTTGTTGTTACCTTATTAGGAGCCATTTTTTGTTGTTACCTTATTCGGAGCCATTTTTTGTTGTCTCCTTATTAGGAGCCATCTTTTGTTGTTACCTTATTAGGAGCCATTTTTTGTTGTCTCCTTATTAGGAGCCATCTTTGTTGTTACCGTAATAGGAGTCATCTTTATTACCTTATTAGGTAAGTGTTTAGTACACCGTCACTTGAGGAAAAAAACAACTAATCGTCCTTATCTGTATAGTTTTCGTGTAATTGTGGCTTAATATCAGACACAATTGATAACACATATTCTAGAACCCGGTCTCTATTTTGTCTGTAAGTCTGGTTGATATGTTTGAGCGTTTCTCGTGTTTTCATTTCGATTTCTATGGCATTGACATCTTCATAAGCCATGCACTCATGTTCTAAAGTCTCAAATCTTCCCTTTCTTTCTTTTGAGTACGCAATCACTTCGTCTTTGGCCAGTTTCGGGGCCGATTTCATGTAGGATGACTTGAGCTTTCTAGCTTCGGCGATGGTGTGCTTCGACTTTTCCACGGCTTCTTCCAGCAATTTATCGACTTCGTACTCAGATACAACAACCTTCACTTCGACCAAGTCTTCAGATTTTCTGGATTTGGAATAATAAAGAAAATAGAGATTTAAGTATAGCTGCACCATGATGTGCTAAAAGCAACAGTAGACGAAAAATGTTAAGGCCAATGTTCTGCCCATTTATGCTGGAAGCTAGTACGTTTACCGTTCGTATTACTATATTCTTTATACTGTCTACAGTCTTGGTATAGTATATGCTATATTTATCTAATACCCTGTGGTCGAACTACAAACACTGCTTACACGCTGGCAATGCATCATGATAAAATATATATGAACACATGCTACCTTGAGCCTAGAATAAGATTTTAAAATTGTAATATATAGATTATTCAAGATCCATGGTGTTTTGGGCGTCGATCCCAGCTCATTTATTTCCTGATGGCCTGGTGTGAAAACGTATGCATGTATATTGTGAAGAATTTAGCTCAGATTGACAAAGTGTTTAAACCTGCACTAGATGAAACTGGGGTATTTTCCTTCTTCAAATGACAAAAGATATATTCACTAAAATTGGTCTGTTATTCATGAAAAGACATTGTATCTGTTAAATAGTGGTCAATATTTATGTGTAAGTAGTGTAGTGGCAAGTTAAAATCTTGGGCGAAAGTTTAGTTTTGAATCTGTCACCATGTTCAATCTATCTGTACTAGTTATATATATATATATATATATTCATCGGAAATTGTGGTCGACATTATCCATAAGCTCTGCAGAAGCCGGTTTAAATCGTGATCGCCGTTGAGGGCGCAGACTTTTTGGGTGCGGACCCAACATTCAATTTGATTTTATTCATATATACAGCTACAAAAATACGTTTACCTAAAGGCAATGCAATAATGTTCACGGTGTACGATATTGCGAGTAAGTTATTGTACTTAACAAAACACATTTCTTTAAACGTTCCAGTTACAGCTTTGAGCCTGAAATGTCAGGTTTAAAAATTCTAATATGTCCTCGTTTATAAACAGTTTCAAATCCCTATCTAAAACTCAAAGTTGTAAATATACGAGGTTATCCACACACAGAGATCTTAATTATCAATGAGAAGTAAATTTCAAGAATGAATGACGATGGAGGATTGAACTGTAAGATTAGAGTTTTATGGTTAAATTTTCCTGAGGAGAGGAATCTTATAGCTGCAAATCCCAAGCCTATGAAAATCTTTGTTTCACTTTTCTCGTATTCTTACAAACCCTCCCCATCGAAAATGCTGTCGCTTCTTAAATGCTTTCTGAAGCTCTTGGTGGATTGTATTGATATGAATTTCGTGTGCTTCGTAGATCACAGATTTTCGCTCTCTTATACACATTACATTTGCAAAGTTTTCACCTCTGCCTTCAAAAGGTACATGTAGCTACGTTGACGGTGCCATTGGGGTTTTATTGATTGCTGATTTTCACTAGATTACACGGAAACTTAATGTTTACCTTAAACATATCGCTAGAACCTGCTGATCGAGTTCTGCTGAGAGTTCCTGTTGTTTCGTGGAGCAGCATCGATGAATCACACTGCAGATGATACCCACGATCAGAGTTATACAGAATGTCCACACACCGTACCACATGAATGACATCTGAAATAATACAATGGTTGCAGAATTTGAATGATTTGGAATTTAAGAATTAAAATAAACTCATTCTATTATATGACTATTTACATTTGCTCTTTTGAAGAGCCTTTACCCACAACTGTGCTCACAAGATTTTTAGTAACATTTCTTGATTTTGTTGTATTTGTATTGCTTCTCACTTCATCTGTACTGTCCTTGTATTATAAGCACTTTCCATTATTGAATTATGTGTATAATAATTTTTTTATGTGTATATATTGCTGTGTGTATGTTTATGCGATTGAGTACATTTTTTTTTCAATTTTGAACACTTTACATTATTGAGTTATATATATAGAGGTTTGCATATTTGTGTGTGTGTGTGTGTGTGTGTGAGAGAGAGAGAGAGAGAGAGAGAGAGAGAGAGAGAGAGAGAGAGAGAGAGAGAGAGAGAGAGAGAGAGAGAGAGAGAGAGAGAGAGAGAGAGTGTGTGTGTGTGTGCGTGCCGTGTGTACTTTTGATTCACTTTTCTTCAGCGTACCATTATCGATTTGAAATGTAGAAAAATGTACGGGCCATGGACAAGACTAGTTCCGCTGAACTATTTCCACGGTCCACATTAGATAACAATTGTCTCTTTCTTTTGTATTCATTTCGTATATTTGTATCATATGTTTCTTTGAAAGTGTAGCTTATTTTTGCTATCTGGTAAAATAATTTTCATTCATACTGACCAAATTGTATTATTAGGTATTACTGTTATATTACTGTATTTATATGTATTCTATTGTAGATTCTATATTTAGTCAGTTTGATATTAAAGTAACGGTCGATAGACAATTCTGTACCAATTGTAATGATAGTGTAAGAAGTTATCACTTGCTTACATGAAGAATTATCGTTGGTCAGTGAACCCTATGGTGAGACAATTAATTTTATCACAGAGTAAGGTTCATGTGAGAATGGTATTTTATTACCAAACGTAGTTTTCTCCTACTCTCCACTCCACCCTTCCCCTCCCCGTTTAGAAGTACAGTAGGAAAACCAGTCTGTACTATCAGACAACAACACGTAAAATTGTATATTACACTAGATAGGAAAAGTCTAGATTTTTTTACTGTGAGAGCTTTACGTTTACCTAACTCCTAGATTTCGATTCTTTTGTTCGTTATTGCCATTTCATCATTTTTACTCCTTCTCTACTGATACTATTTTAAAAGACTGGAATGACTTCTTATAAAACTTTACCATGACAGGGAATATAGTTTGCTAAGTGTAGATTTGACAATTTAGAGTACACTTTACCATGGAAGGCTGATAGGCCACAAAGTTCTCCTTATCATATTCACAACCACATAAAGGTGGCTAAAGGATGGCATGTTCTCATCTGAATGCTTCATTCATTGGAAGGCCTTTTATCATAGGAATGCCTCTTTTCATAGGTCTCTTTCATAGACAGGCCTCCTTTCATGAGAATGCCTTTCTTTAAAGGAATACATGTTTTCATCTATATAGCAAGATATCTTTTCGTAAGAAAGCCTTTCTTCGTAGTAATGCCTTTTCAAACATACAGCTTGTAGATACTCTTTCGTATACACACGATAACCACTTTGTATATGCACTATCGTTGATATGAATTTTACATACCGAGTAGATAATTAAACCTTCGTCAAGACGGCCAGCATACCACTGAGCACCAAATGCTACCCAGAGTCCCATACCGAGTCCGACGAATACACCACATAGAACTCCTCTGTGAAATGAAATAGATACCGATTTTAATCGTACGACTGTAACTCGTGTTTGTATAAAGACATTTTAATACCACAATCCGGTGTAAATACCAGATTCTTTGTAAATTCGTTACTACTTTAAAGTATAAATGTTAAAATACTGATATGGTTCACTTGAAAATGTATGTTGTATCGGAACTTTAGATGACCAGTAGATTCAGGTGAAGAACTTTGGCCAAAAATATCACGGTGTCTAGGAATAAACAAACCAGATAGTAAAGAACGTTGAATAAACAGAAAGAAACTTGAAAAGAAAACTGCAAGGTTACGATGACGTTCGAAGTACACAACAGTGACTTGAAAAGAAGACAGTGTGAAGTGGAAAATACAAACAAAAAGAAGGAAGGGAGAGAGGAAGGAAGGAAGGACGGACGGACGGACGGACGGAGAGAGGGAAATAAATCAAGCGACTTACCCTTGAGTGGCTTTACTGCACAACATGCCCATGGTGATGGCTGCCAGCAATGGTCCACCAAACACTCCAAGGATAATATTACTGCTTTCTAGCATCGACTCCATACTTCCCATGGCGAAAGCAAATCCAATGGCGACAAAGCCAAAACCGATCACTGCAAAGTATACAAAAATCACAGTCAGTCAGTGAGTTACTCAGTCAGTCAGTAGCACGCATTTGATTTTATCTTGTATTCTTGACTTTCAAAAAAACATTATCACGTGCATCAGATCAAACAAACAAACTCTTCTTTTTGATAAAATGCATTAAAGTTTCATTGGACCGTAGGCGTGAATAAACGATTGTATTCGTCAACATCTGTGAAGTCTTTCTATTTCCAGCTGTGTAAGTTGCACGTTCTTGGTGATGGGTAGATTTGTAAAACCCTGGTATTATACATACCACGAAGCTGATTTTCCAAAATGTCAGCAATAAGTGACTCAAAATACGTCTGTAACAACCTATATGTAAATGGTGATGATTTACCTTCGCTTCGCATCTCCCCCCCCCCTCCCCTTAGTGTGGAGACAAAACTAACCGTGATATTGCTATGTTTAAATCCAATACCAAAACTCTTTCAATAAAGTGTAGTATGAAATGAATGGAATTTGTGTTGACGCTTATCAATTTGTGTACGTAATGACGTTACTCAACAAATTGTATACGTTCTCACCAAATTTGTGTACGTAATCATAATGACGTTCTCACCAAATTTGTGTACGTAATCATAATGACGTACTCACCAAATTTGTGCACGTAATCATAAAATGACATACTCACCAAATATTTGAGACAGTAAGTAATCTACTAAATCATTATGACGAGTTTCACGCCCTCTTCTCCTCCATTCTCTGAAAGGTCTGACGTAATCTTCAAGACAAATGGCTGCCATGGCGTTCAGAGCCGATGACACCAAACTACGGGGTTAAAATAGAAGGGAGGTGTGAGGTGGGAGTAATATTCTATCGCTTTGGGTGTTGTCACTGGCGGAGCTGAACATGCATAGTGTAAATCGCTACCACTAGTAATATATCAGGCCACTATGACAGCACAAGTTCACTAATAGTGGTCTATATAAAAGTAATCCCGGAGATATTTCGGTTTGAAAAGCTGTGGATTCCGATTCGAAGTTCTCTTATCTCTTGGGATGACGATACATGTAGTTTGAATTTCATCACAACTGATCAGAAAAGACCTCAATCAATAGAAGGGTGATATTACTGTGGACATTTGCGTTCTGTAGTTTTATAACTTGCCCTATGAAAATGGCAGAAAACTATACTTTGCAATGAAGACAAATCTAGTATTTATAAATCCCATGAAATATTTTTACCTCATTGTTCCTGCTAATACTGCTGAGAAGAAGAGGCCTTGAAAGCCTGGCATGTAACTGAAATTATCTCGAATGAAATAGATCAACACCTGGAAGAAACGTACAACAGATATCAATTGTTATTATGACAAAGTGTTTAATATGTTAGTGAAAATACAAAGTCGTCTTAAAAGGGAACAAGGGAGAGGCTAATTTATATTAGATACGTTTCTTTTTTCCCTGGGTACTTAGAAAAATCATTTCATTAAATCTGCATCGTGCGACCTCTCTATAATAGAGTTATAGAAATTGACATAGCTGGCTTAGAAGATGCCTGCTGTTGGATATTCTGGGAAATAACCACTGTTAGGAGCTTCTTTTGTTCTCACCGCTGGCCTTGGCATTATTGTTCGGCCATTGTTGCAAGAATGATAAATAACATTGGTTTCATTTCACCATTTTCATGAACGTGTCTAAATCATTCTTATGATACCATGCGATCGTGACATCGAACAGGTAATCATACCTCATCAGATGATAGGTAGTCTGGCCCTTGACGTGGAGTAGGAGCAATGGTACTTGCTGGTGTTGCATGTGTCGTCTTGTCAGTGTTTGATAGTGATGATGGCTCAGGATTCACCAATGATTCGGCCGGAGTAATGACCACCTCAGCAATCCTATAAACGTCTTCGCCTTTATTGTTAAGTAAGATACACTTTTAATATATATTATTTAGTAAATGTATTTTAAGTGACCACAATTTTTTTTTAAATTTCATTTTAGCATCCAAGGTAAAATATAAAGTAAGTAAATATTTGTAGAAGATTCTGAAATAATTCAAGCGAACTGACTTTCTAACACCATTGTTGTGGTCAACTTAATCACAGGGGAGGGTCTGGCGTTTTTCAAAAGTCCATACAGTGCGTGAGAAAAATTATATATTTTGACCTGGCACAATAATTACTTGCCCTATCCCTCCTCTTTCATTGGAAAATCTGTGAACAAAAATATAGTTTCACAACAAATACTGACCCTCCACAAACACTTGCATGAAAAATTGTGACTTCCAAAATGACCCACTGAAAGAAAGCCCCCCCCCCCCCACCTGTAATTGGTGTCGTCCGCCGGCCTAAGCGCATGACGACACACTAGCGAACGACATTGTGCTTGATGTCCAAATCTCTGGATTATGGTCAAATATCAATGACCAATATACGATACGCTACCAATTGTACACAAGTTTATCCTGAAGTTGCTAAAACCCAACAAAATTCCAATATTTCTTACCATGATAATAAGCAAAGAGAACTGCTCCAAGCGAATAAAGAATGGGCTGCACAATACACTGGAGAGGAAGATTTAACCAAACAGCTCTGTAATAAGATAAGGGGTAGATTTCAAAAGTATAAGTTCTGGATGCTGGACTTTGAAGTAATGGCCCCATACATTAAATTTCAAATTAATGTGACCAGACATGTATAAAACAATGAATAATATCACCTGGTACCAGCTACAGTGGTTTGATCAGAGATCACGTGTATTTCTAAGTCTGTCATTTTGACAGTGGAAGTCAGATAAACAATCTCATCATCTCTGGCTGAATACCCATAGTTCATTGTCTTTTCACATTAGATTACTGAATTGTGAGTGACTACCGATTCAGATTCGAAAAATCTGCAATTTGAGCAAAGTTCCTTGGCAATGAAATTAAACTATTTAGAAAGAATAGAATTCGATATCGTCACTTTCATATAATGTTACTTCTTAACCCACCTCACTCATGTGCATTGTCAACGAGCGACAATATTCAGTTTTGACGTGTGTGTTTTTTTTTTCAGATACAGCGTTAGGTCGGGGAGAATCGCCATAATCGTGGTTTGATAAATGTGTGCACTCCTGTTAAATACATATAACTAATAAAACAGCCATATTAACGCAACTCACGTTTTGGTTTCCCTGGTGGATCTAGTTGACAGGACTCTCTGTAGCATGATCTGGGTGACAAGGAGTGAGAGAAAATTCAGACCACCGCCGAAGAAAGAGTTCAAGAAGGTAACCCTTTCTGATGGATCCATAGGGGTACTGTAATGAAAATTTATAGAATATTTATCAACACAAACTGTTTTGACCCTTTTTTTGCTATAGCGTAATTAGTTAGAGGTAAAACAAAATTTTTAAGAAGACAATCTTAGAATGACTATCGAAACTCTATTGAATTCGAAACAAAAAACCTGCAAATTTGTCCACACCCACTTAATTAACACCATTTACAGGAGCTGAAGAAGTTATACATAAATATGTCGTTGACTTTGATTATCTTAATTAACATCATAGTCGAAGGAAACTCTTATTGAAACTGTTACCACAATGTAAATTATGACCACTGAAAACTTTAGCACTAATTCAGTGTTTCAAAATCAATCTGAACGGTAACAAAGAGGTACAGAAAATATCATTTTTTCAATGATTTTTATGCGAAAAATCTTGGCACTGGATTTGTTTAGATGTGACTTACTGCATGACATCGAGTCTGTCTGCAACATCGTTTATTTCCCATACATAGGCTGATCCACCGGCTTTGATAGTTCCAATGATAACGACGATCAAAAGCGTTGCTAAGATGACGAAAAAGAAGACAAAATCTGTCCATACCAACGTTACTATACCACCCTAGTAAGAAGAAAAAAGGTGCGACATAATATTATGGTTTGCTACAAAATGTTTACAAATGTGACATTGGATTTCAAAATAAATGATATGGCATTCTGGGTTGCAATATCTGTTTTTAAAAAATCTCATAATTAACACATCAAACATTGAAACTAACACTTTCAAAATTTATTGTTTTTCATAGCAGTAAGAGTTTATAAGAACATCAAAGTGTTCGTTCGTAGAAATTTAAGACATTGTGTAGGGGCCATGGATGTGACGATTTCGCTGAACTAATTCCATGGTCCTCACCAGAGAACTGGTGAAATAAATCAATTTCATTCAGTGTGTACAGGAAATATGTACTGTCACCGTCCCTTCATAGCAAGTAACTCATTGACGTTCTCGTGATAACCTACGTGATTCTACGTGACTTCACTTACCAACGAAGTATAGAACATGCAAACAATTCCTACGGTAAACACATACTGCCACGCTTCTTGACCGTAGACTACGATGGGAGAAAGAAAACACGAGAATACATTTGAAAGGTGGTCACACATAATACATACTAGTAAACAGAAACACACCAGGATACAACCGAAAACATTGTTCAAAAAAAATATATACCAGAGTTTGTGTTTTTGTTCCTTTCTCATAATGAACCAAACTATGAATGTTGCTTGTTCAAACTTGGTAATTGCAATATGACAAAAGATTATTTTAGAAGAGAGATAATATGCGGACATGTTTAAGGATTAGTTTTAACATGTCAGAACACGTGAATCACAGAAATAACTTATCCATGATTCACACTTTTAAAACAAAAATGGCAATTCGAACACAAACTACACGTAATATATAACACTTTATAGATGTTTTGAAATCTATGCAATAAAAAAATACATCTAGAGTTATCAAAATCAAAAATAAACCCTCAAACGAAGCATTTGCCTTTGTTTTTTAATTCTTCATGTCATAGTGAGTATTTAATTTTTATCATTCAGTCAATTCGTACTACATAATCATACCTGCTTCAAAAGCTTTAGCTGGTCCCATCATTGCCACGCCAATGTACGATAAACTTAAGATGAAAAATAGAATGGAGAATATCACCCGACTCTTGCTGGTAAATCTCAGACCCATGTACTGTAAATAACGATAGCAAACAAGATGTTACATACGTTTCACCATTGATGAGCTCGAGGTCATTGGTGGTCAATCCGACTAAAAAAATGTTGTTAGTAAATACAGCTCGATTTCTTTAGTTACCTCTATTTCCTTCGTTTATTGTCATTTCTTTTCGATTTTGTTGTTCAAGGAGTGAAAAGAATGTGCTCACTTCAAAAAAGGCAAAATGAAAAACAAACGACACTAAACGAAGGAAATAGAGGTAAATGAAGAAATCGAGCCATATTCACCACATTAGATTTTAATCAGATTGGGTTATTGTATAGAAGCTCAGCCCACATGTGTTATTGATGTAAGGAGAACGTCCTCCTAGAGGAGCTGCTGGGGGTGAAATATCAATTGAAGGGGGTAAGAAAAATTGTTTATACACCAACAAAATCTTGACAAACGTAAACTATGAAGGGGCAGTGGATCCCTCTGGTGGAAAGTTACTAGGGGCGAAAAATCTACATCCAAAAAATAACCTTTAACTTTCAGCATGACGACACATATTGGTAACATCTGCACTTAGTCCACGACATGACTTTAAACTCTGGTACTTAATCATTATATATAATTACCTCTCAGACAGTATGAGAAATCAAAACTTGTTGTACAGTTTGAATATTCAAAAAGCCAAACAAATGAAATACAACATAACAAAAGTCAAATATATCATATTTCCGTTGAAGATATTAGTTTCAAACTTGATATTTATTCTTCTGGCTTTCCGTCGTTCAGATTTGTTGTTGTATATGTGAGTAACTGTCGCATGATTGGATACACCCTTTCATTGTTGATAGACAAAAATTGAAGTTAATCCAGTACAAGTCTGTCAGATTACCTTTGGCGTGGCGTGGTTTTAGATATTAAGTAAATTGTTTAGAATTTTAACCTGTCTATGCTTACCTTATAAGTGCTGGTAATTCGGAGCCCTCGATAGACTGGAGCGAACAGGCACGCCGCAGCCGGATACACCCAGAACATGGACAAGAAAAAGGCCGCAAATCCCATGCCATATTCGTAGACTTCCCCGGGATATCCCAGAATTACAATGGCTGATGTACATGATACAAACAGGGAAAGGGCAACTGGCATCGGCCTTAGTGATCTATTCCCAAGGAAATATCTGTTGGGAAAAATACAGAAAATTGTGTTTAGAAGAAAACAAATACGAATACGTATTGCTACGATAATCAGACGAAAGAAAATGTAAATATATATATAAACCTTGTTTTTTATTTAACAAATAAAAGACAAATGACATAACCCCCACCCCCACCCCGTTATCTAAATGGTACGGTGATGCTAGATAGAGTCAATGCTAACATGGTCAATCTCAATTTTCGGTATGTGGGTTCTAAAGGGGTATATAATTCAATCACTATATCGTCTTTGTCTTATCGGTAAGTAACAGTTGATTTCTTTGTAGTTAAGTATTTTATCCTCTGTTCATCGGTCAGTTTATATTACAAAGTTGTGATCTAGTATTGTCATGGCATTGTTTATATTACAAAGTTGTCATCTAGTATTGTCATGGCATTGTTTATATTACAAGTTGTCATCTAGTATTGTCATGGCACTGTTTATATTACAAAGTTGTCATCTAGTATTGTCATGGCATTGTTTATATTACAAAGTTGTCATCTAGTATTGTCATGGCATTGTTTATATTACAAAGTTGGGATCTAGTATTGTCATGGCATTGTTTATATTACAAAGTTGTCATCTAGTATTATCATGGCATTGCTTTTAAATAAGTAGAATGTTTGGATAAATCGAACAACGTTTGGTGTCTGATGACACCATTAGTAACAACGGGAAGATGATAATAATAATCACCATCACCATCACCACTATCATCATCATCACCATCACCACCACTACTATCACCACCATCACCACTACCACCACTATCATCATCACCACCACTACTACTATCACCAATACTACTACTACTACCACCACCACCATCATCATCATCACCACCACTGCTACCACCACCATCATCACCACCATCATCATCATCATCATCGTCATCACTACCACCACTAACACCCTTACCGTCACCACCACTACCATATGAAGGGGGTGCAACACATTTCACTTACTGCAGGGGTGTTTTCTGTCTTTTTCGTATGAAGGCATGAAAAATACTATGAAAAGCAACAAATAGTAGAACTAAAATAAATACGGTGTAGTCGACGAAATTCATGATTATTGTTCTTCTCTTAACATCTTCACACTTGAAACAAACAGGGATTCAGGTTCTTCCTGAAATGAAAAAGAAAAGAAAAGAAAATACAGTCAAACAAGTTATGACAGCTTTGGAAATCACACTAGAAAACCCTTCACATTAGGCAGACGTGGATAGAAACAACTGAACTAGATTAGACTGTAAGAGACATTGCAATGCAGATTACATGATGACATAAGTATGATTTTGTGTTTATGTTCCTTCTTCAGAACGCAGTGACAGCAGTAGTAAACCCCCACCCCCACCTCACTGTATTTCTGCGCACATGTTTATTAGATATCTGTTGGTGATTTCGGCCCGCATATTCATTCACCCCAAGTGTCTACGTACAGCAAATTTAATTTTTACAGTGATTGGTGATACAGTTTTTGAGTAATGTATGCTCCCCTGGAGGTCGAGGAAGACTAAAGGGCCGTTGTGCCATTCTGATCCGAGCCAGGGGTAATAATTGTAAAGCGCTTTGAGCACGGAGTGGGAAAGCGCTATATAAGAAACCAACATTATTATAACATTATTAACAAAACGGTGGCGTTGTTCACATTATTCAGACTATCGCATCACCCAGGTGATAGGTCAACAACTTGTTGATTTGAAGGTTACTGTCAACCCAAAATAAAACATACATTTGGAAAACCACGTGGTAACATTCTAATTAGATATGACGTCAGCATAATTACTAGTCGCGATAAGTAATCATTACAGCAAAACTCGCAGACTGGTTTGTTTTCTCAATCCCCGCTATTGACAATGTTTTCATGGTTTCGTATATCCACAACTCACAAGCCATTCTCTCAAACCAGAGCTGATATATTTCTTCAGCGACATCTTGTCTAGCGTCTTGAACAGTGCCGTAATGGAGGCTGTGGTTTACGCCAATGACAACAAGCATGTCTAGGTTTTGTCGAAAACTAGCTTACCAAGGGAATTACAAATAAGTGATTGGCTTGGCTCAGGAAATAGAAATATGGGGTCGTGAACGTTTAGAATCACCTTTTAATTTCGTTACCCAAGTTTGTTAAACTCCTAGTCAAGATTTATTATAAATGTTAACCCGAAAGATTAGTTAACGACAATTCTACTGAATAATATTTGTAAACATGTACAGGGAGTCCATTCCTCGTTGACTCTTGCGGTCACAGACTATACAGCTTTAGTAGTTTATGTACGTACGCCGGATAACTTGCTATCTCCCTGGCGTGTCCCTTCACACAGTAACCTTCGGTACGTATAGGTGTCCCCGCAACATAGAAATGCCTCGTTTGTTCACTGATAAGGGTGGATATAGTAGAATAATCAATAAATTTGTTGAACCTCGAGTGATTAGTGCTGGTGGTGGTGTACGCCTACTCAGGTAACTTAGTGTAAACGTGTGATAAAATCACCTGATTTACAAGGTCTAAGAGGTTTTATTATATTTTCTTCCTTTTGCCCATTTATTGAAACTCTCCCAACCCGCCCACCCACCCACCCGCCCATCTTCACACCATGCTATTGGTGAAGGCAACGGGCAAATTTGTAGTTTTCATTAATTATAAAATTTATTTATTTTATAGATAGAATTGCCCCAAAAATAATTGTGGAGAGAGTGTTTAATTTTATCTGTTCTTATGTGCCTTACCACTGGTGGTAAAGGATAGCCAGCCTCCCTCCCTCCCACTGTACTGGTTTTCAACCTGCCCGTCAGTCCACCCAATATTGTGAATATTGTGATTTCCCCACTTCCCACGTTTGTGCTTTCCACTATCAACATTCCTTTTGACGTACAGAATGTGCGCACTCCGTCCTCCCCCCCCCACACACACACACACAATTCCATTTTCCCCTCCCACTATATCAAAATCAGGACTTCCCTGTCGCAATTCTTCCTCGTTTGCTTCCCTCCCGCTACCAATCGAAAAATAAATTGCCCGCCCACTGAAAATTTGCATGAGAACAGTTTTTTGCAAGAACAGCTTCGTTGAGTGCACCTGATGTTATTCTATACATATATCTTAACGCGGTTAGATTCTCGTGTATGCTCTCCATGACGAATGACTAACAAATGGTGGGATGGTGATGATGATGATGATGATGATGATGATGATGATGGTGATGGTGGTGGTGGTGGTGGTGGTGGTGGTGGTGGTGGTGGTGGTGGCGGTGATGGTGGCGGTGATGATGATGATGAGGAGGAGGAGGAGGAGGAGGAGGAGGAGGAGGAGGTGGTGGTGGTGGTGGTGGTGGTTTTAAAATGCTAATACGACCATTCTCATAAAAATTAAAAATTATTTTAGCATATAAGCTTATAATTGGACGATTTACATACGTGAGAAAAATCTACAAAAGAGATGTGCGAGTGCTATGAAAAATGTCACAAATTAGTAGTTTACATGTATTACATATGCAGGAATTACAGCTGTACTTATCGGCAAAAAATGTGTGTACTTTCGATATCAATCTCCAGTCGCATGGAATTAGCTGAACTGCCATGGTGTGTAACGCGACTCCACTATTCAAACTTACGGAAATATCTTACTCCTATACTCTTTGAACTCACGTGAGCAGAGATCTAGAAGTTTGGAGAATACTAGGAAGTCCTCATTCCACACGTCACCAATCAATAATGGTCTGTAACATAGTGTTTGCAACACAGACACGCCGAAAAACTTCCTAAATCAGTTTTGCTTGAAGGTATTTGAAGACGACAAAACAGCGACAACATTAACGAATTATTGGAGTTGGTGACGCTCTCCTAGCAGTAGGTCTTCGTAATACACTTCTTGGGACCGCCACTGATGTGCCACGTGAATAGTCTGTCTCATTCATTATGTTATTAATTCTACTATCATGTGATCAAAATATAAATTGGCATTGACGTAATTCAGTCGATTGATACTTCTGTCTCGATATCGACCCCCCCCCAAAAAAAAAAACAAAAAAAACAAAAAAAAAAAAAAAACTAAAACTGCAAATTAGCATAATACTGTAGCGAGAATGAGTATCGCTTCTTTCGGTAAAGTCTGAAAGAAATGAATATCTTTTGATTTGAATTACCGGTCTCCGCAGATCATTATTTGTATTTTTATCATTGTACAAGGGAGTTAGTTGCGCAACGATCACTGAGAACAGTGCAATAATCATGGAAATTTCCTCTCTGTATGGGTTAGTCGTCTCGGGGCGCCATTGAGCGTCATGGCAACGTAAAGCCCAATCTTGCAGTGCACCTTGAACAGGTATTTTGAGATGACACTACAAAAATCGCGATCTGTCTGTCTGGAAGATTTAAATATTATGTTTTAATTTTAAAGGAAAGTGTGAATTCCGGTGCGTGTACAATAAACCCATTTGAATTGACCACTGATCGAAGAGTGTTCTAGGGTCACACAACATGTAATTATGGAAACATGAAAATACTCTATGACACTTTGAGTATGTATATAGTGCTTGTACAAGGTATTTATAGATAAGATTTGGTGATACATGTGACAATTATAGCAACTGTAACTAAATGTCACTGTAGGTAGGAGGTTAGGCTATCTTCACCGTGTCACTTTGACACACGTGGACACTCATCATGTCACGGCTGACGTGATTGTCAAAGTTTGTTGTTAAGGGCGTTAGATAATAATATGGCGGTCTACCTCATTTTCCAAAAATATTTCCCGATTTGTAAGTTGTCTGGTAGTGATGATGGTGGGCCCTGATGATGGTGGGGGGGGGGGGGGGTTCATGACAAGAAGTGCCATCGAAATATACCAACAGCCAATACTGGGTGGGTGTCCAGTGTCAGATGATTACGTATCGGTAAGTAGAAACTAATCCCAATCTTATCAATGTACAGTGTCAACCGAATTCCTTGATCCCAAATCTATGTGATAACTTAATATATTTCCGATTTAGTATACTTTAATTTCAAATATGAATTATATTTGATTACACGGTTAGCTTACAAACTTACCACCGCTGGGCATCGCCAAAAGGTTAATAAATTGTCGGTCTGATTTACATCACTATAGAAATATGTTCAACTACTGAAATGAAGATAAAATATTCCTTTTTTGAACTTACGATGCGTTAAACTATCCCAACCAACCACGCATACTTGTTAACTGTTAATTATTTATGATTTATTGGTATGGTAATTAACCCTGTAAAGTGGAGATATTTGCATATTAAACTGAAATAAATGAAATGAAATATATCAATATATATGTATGTATATGAATATGCAATAAAGTAAAATAATATCAAATAACGTGAACATCACGTGAAATGAATTTATTAATAAGTTTAAAAATTGGAAATAAGGAATTAAATGAATCCACTCAGCTATAGACAAAAAAGACGAAACTTTAGAAATCTACATCTCTAGGGCTCCGATATCGATCATTTGGTCCACCCCTTTTTTATTATCAGTTTTTGTTTTTTTTTGTTTTTTTGTTTGTTTGTTTGTCAAGTAATCTTGTGACGTCATGATATGTTATATCAGATACAAAATGGCCAACACCTATCATTGACACGTGTCCCCCCCCCCCACGATAGTCTGGCGAGGTGTCTATTTCTGCCATCAGTTAGTATTAACTTATGCATGATTTAAATTTGGAACACCTGCGATAAACTGACTTTACATTGCTTGATATTGGTAACGACAACGGAAAAATGTCCCTACTTGTCACGGTACGGTAACCGTATTTTGACTGGATTGAAGATCACCCAATTTGATGTCGCTGTTGATCGCTTCAATTTACCCCATGTCTGTTTACCATGATACATTAAAAGGTAGCTATTTGGAGCAGCATGAACGCAAAGCCATTCAACGCAACTTACGACACACAAATGTGTCTTTATGATATGATTCAAAATAGCAAAGACGAATAACTTTGATTATTCTTGACTTCAAGTCAGTCAGAGCGTTTTAGTATGATACTCCAGAAGAAAAAAAATTGTAAAGCAAACGTCACGGTTATGACTGGATTATTAAAATGCTAGATTTTGTATATTCATATGACGAATCTTTATGTTAACTTACGTAATGATTGACTAACAAAAACTAGCATAGGACATGAAGTTGAAACTTCTTGCTTTACATCCTCACTTCTTCTGGACGTCCATGTGTACGTACGTACATCCATCCGTCTATATCAGTACAGGCAAAATATCGTCAATTTTTTTACTGTAAATCATGACAAACTTGCAATCTATCTCCGGTCCACTTTTGCTGCCAAACATTTTGTCATACTTTGTATTTTGTGTGGCCATTGTATTGTCGACGATTGATTGGGTTTAGTTTCCATGCCATAATTTAAATGTAAAAAAACTTACCACAAATTGGACTATCTGGATGCGAGAGCTCAACCCAAACGATAATTCGACACGTGATTGGCTGAAACCGTATCTGGATCTAATCCCTGTCCTTTAAGACAACTATTACTTTCCCGGTTAGATGCCAGTACTCCCAGGACTTCCATGCAGTGACTGTACCACAGGCGATGGTCAGTTAAAAAGAATAGATTATCAATAACCCTTCTGGTCATCAAACGTCCCTTTGTCGTAATAAATGAGTCTAATTATTTTTTACTAGGTTAAGATGGGTAATTTCGTATGAATTTTTTATCATTGAAATCAGTTAATGAAGCTAAGAATAGGCGAAATACGTCAATCGCGTATCATGCGCAACCACAACACGCAGGTACAGAAATAGTAACTGTGGACAAAGTTGGTAAAAGGGGATTCGGAATTTCGTGAGAATTCTGTTTTGACGTGCAACAGAAGTGTGACAATGTAAATCTTTCTGAGTATGAACTGTGACGAGTGAAATAATATAGTTGAGAGTTGATTCGCGGTTTGATTTAAAGTTTGTAGCCCTTGAAATTTACGTGCGTAAGAGTGGGTTTCTTTGTATTTACCCTGAGTTTATGATAGGCGGATGTGTTTTCAAATTTGATTTCCAGACAGTTTACTTTTTGTTTCAGACAGAGTGTTGCCAATATACCATCAAATATAGTACAGTCATAGCAGGGAAGGATGTCTTTGGTCCGTGCATTCGCGTCCTGGATCAAGGCATGACTACCAACCAAAGACGTGGGGGTTGGGGGATTGGGATCTATGTATTAAGCTCGTTCTACCATGAACTACCACACACATATCGACACTCTGTTGGCCAACCTCGGCGTCACATAAAAATGACAAAGTTTAATGAGCTTTTTGAAACGACTTTTAGTGACAGTAATATTGTCATATTAACTCATGCCATAGTTACCTTTGACATAGATAGAGAACGGACACATTGTATATTTACATTGGTATGAACGCTGTAAACACCATACCCGACAAAATATTTGTGACGCTGTCGCCAAGAAAGACAATTGATAAAACTTACAGTTAAAATGGAACAGAAGATTGACAATAGGTTATACTTCCATGGATAGAGGTAGTCTGTTATCATGGGCATGCGCATTACATATCAACAAACAACAACATGGCTTCTTCAATAATAAGCAGCAGCAGTACTTGTCAGAAAATGCGTCACATGATGCAACACTGCAGAGTTGTAACTCTACTAGGTAATCACACCCTAAGAATAGGGTGTCAGCGTAATATAGCTGAGGACAGGTACCATCGTAGGCTGGATGAGTATGAAGCCTACCTAGATAAAATCCACCAATGGGGTCTAGCATCTCCCTCCATGGTTGTCTTACTAAAGTGTAAGACTGAACTAACAGTCAAACATATGCAGAAAGCACTGGATATGGTAAGACAACTCCACCCTTCTTTGAGTGCTCGCATTACAAAAGTGTCACATGGTGCTGGGTTCAAGAGATATTTCCAAGACATGCCCAATGAAGGTACTGCAGATTTATACATGGTGTCTGAGAGTGTGGATGATTGGGGAGCTGTGATTTCACGTGAGTTGGGGATACCTGTTGACTCGGCTCGTGGACCATTATGGAGGTGTAGGTTGTTACAGGGATACTGGTCTGATTTGGGCACCGAAGATTGTGAAACTAGAGTTTACAAGACAGGCTTTGTCTTCACATCTCATCACTCAATTCTAGATGGTATATCTATGTGGCAAGTGGGTCAACAAGTGGTCAAAAACCTTAACCTGATAGCCATGGGAGAAAACCATAGTGTGATTAAAAGTCAGCAATTCCCTCCATCATGTAAAGAGTTAATTTCAGAGCAAAACAAGGATGCAATGAGTGTAGTTCCTTCTGCAGTCCAAGACACAGAAAAAGCAACAACACATTTTCTAGAGCGATTTCCACCTGAAACTTTGACAGACAGCTCTATAAAAGCACAGGATCGAATCCATCCTTTTACGATTCAAAAAAATTTAACAGCACGATTGGTACGAAAAGCAAAGGAATATGGTACTGGACTAAATGATGTTCTGACAGCTGCAGCAACATTGGCAATGATATCTATGATACGAGATGGTAAAGTGACCAAGAGGGAGGTCTTACACTATACGGTAATGGTGTCTCTCAGAAGATATTTTGAAGAATTAAATACAAACAACTTGGGGAATTACATATCCTACCTTCCTCTTAGCACATCAGTAATGCCAAAGTCTTTACGAACACAAGACTTTTGGCAACTAGTCTGCAACATACATGAAGAAATACACGGCGGTATTTTGACCAAAATACCTTTAGCACTACAGAAGACGTCACATTCCATGGTGAAAGGTACCGATAATGCTGATGTAGAATTCACAGCAGAATGTTTAGATATAAAGCACTGCTTTGAAAGACCGTCGTTTTTTATGAGTAATTTGGGAAGACAGGAAGTTTTGGAAGATCAGGTGATAGGTGTTGATTCCTGGTACATTTCTGCTGCTGGTGTACTGAATACTTTTGGTCATAGTGTAGTTGGTTTCCATGACAAGATTTTCTGGAGTCTTGGCTACAACACATGTATTGTGTCTCCAAATAACGCTGAATTATACTCGCAGCTGATTCTCCATGTTCTCGAAGAGAGTTGTTAATGTGGTACCATTATCACACTGGACAAACATTCGATCATGCATAAACTAGTTTATACATTTTAAACTCAATAAACTCAGTTTGTGCCCATTTACAAGAATGATATTCCCTATACAGTGTATCTTGAGTTACATCAGTGATGTACCGGGGGTACCTATGATATTTTAGAGTTACATTTTATCAACACTCCTGTTTTCCCCAATTTGCAGTTTTTTGTGTACAAATAACAAATACCCAACCCCCACCCCACCTCGTCTAGAGTTCTAAACTGGTACAGTATTGCGTATTAAAAACTTCAATACTAATACCAGTCTAGTCAAGACGGTTACGAAAGGTGTTAAATTGTAGTGCTCCCGTGTAGTGAACGAAGTGCAAAGGGCACATGTCAGTAGTAATCCATCACAAATTGACAGGCTGTCATCATCGCTCATTAATATTTATTTGATACAGAAACGTTTTTGACCTTTCTAACGTTTCTCGGACTGCACAGATATGCAAATGTCCAACCAGGACTCCATCTCTAGTCTGTTTAAACTAAAGTCACGTGGGGACACAATGATGTCATTGTGTTTATATGAACACGGTTTGGGGGAGCACAGATATGTGTTCGAACAACCGTCTTGACTAGACTGGTATTAGTAATGAAGTTTTTAATACGTAATACTGTACCAGCTTAGAACTCTAGACTACACCCCACCCCACCTGCACCCCTGGTAGAAAGAGAAAATGAAGCTATGGCAATTGGTAGTACTGGTAGTTTCGAATGTTTATCGTTTATGCTATTCCGTCATCAAATTTGTTCAGATCATTCTTTCACGTTGACATCCAGACCATCTTGACAATAGCAAGTTCTTCATTGTGTGATAATGATATGTAATAAATATAGCTCAATACATGATAGATATTCTCCAACTTCAGGCATCCGTCTTCTCTCCTATTTAGGAATTTAGGTCTTGTTATTTATAAACTTTATCAACTCGGCGTTGGAAATTATATTTTTTGAATTATGTAAGGATATCTTCCTCATCATTTGAACGATTACTTCAAGAGTGTAGACCATAGATATGAAACTAGGCTTAGATGTTATCAAAATCTGTCTATTCCTATCACATACACGGCTGTCGGACAATTTGGAATAGTCTTCCAATACATATGACAAATCTGATGTCAAAATATGAATTTAGGAAAGCGCTTAAAGAATATATCATTTCTGATGTGTAAATTTTTCACTATGGTTCTTTATCTTTTCATAATTAGTTCTGTGTGTTATGTTTATAATTTACACATTCGTTTAATTAAGCCTGTAATGTTAACTTATTATTAGCCCCCAAAGGGTGTAGCCCGACAGGGGCTTCTATGTTGGGCTCCATCCGTCCGTCCATCCTTCCGTGTCCACCTGTATCTCCAATATGCATGCACCAATTTCAACCAAACCTGGTGCAAATGTCAGATGTTATAGAGGGCATGTGCACGTCCCTTGGTTTTACAACCCTCACGACAACAAAAATACCGCCAATGGCGTTGTAGCACAACTGTACAGTTTTTAAAAATGCTAACATGCGAACAATAAGTGTTCATTTGGTGAATGACTATCCAGTTGCCTATCCAACCATGTTGATATCTTTACGATATATGCTATCATTTGGCTGTTGCTATGGATGTGGTCTTGTTGCTAGGCATATTTACATACATTTTTTGAATGTTTATTCAATTGTCTATTAATCTCCATTGTTATCTTCACAATATATGTGATCATTTGGCTGTTGCTATGGGCATGGTCTTGCTGCTAGGCACACTTGCATACATTTTTTGAATGTTTATTCATTTGTCTTCTATTCCTGTTGTTATCTTTGCAATATATGTGATTATTTGGCTGTTGCTATGGGCGTGGTCTTGTTGCTAGACACATTTGCATACATTTTTGAATGTTTATTCATTTGTCTTTCTATTCCTGTTATCTTTGTGAAATACACGACCGTTTGGATGTTGCTATGGGCGTGGTCATGGTTGCTACGGTATTTGCATACATTTTTTGAATGTTTATTCATTTGCCTACCATATGATGTTGTTATTTGACCAAAATATACTGCCATTTGGTTGTTGCTAAGGGCGTGGTCATGGTTGCTAGGGCCAATTTTGTCAAAATGTTTTGAAGAATAACATGCAGAAACATCTCACCAAGTTTCAGACTCGGTGACCAAGTACTTTTTGAGATATAAGTTTTTGACCAAAAATGAACATTTTTACACCTAATTTGCATATCACTCATGGAATCATGGTATGCTTAATATTTCTTTGTCCATACATCCCTCGATACATTCCCATTAAATTTCAGCCCAATCTGCTCAGTAGTTTTGGAATTATAGATTTTTAACCAAAAAGACACATTTTTAGCCCTACTTTGCATATCACTGATGGAATCATCCCGTCATGGACAAATCTTACTTTACATCCCCTTAAGAATGTTCCCACCAAATTTCGCACCAATCTGCCCAGTAGTTTCTGAGTTTAAGTTTTTTGACCAAAAATCACATTTTTTGACCCAAATCACACATCTGTGATGCGATCATTTTGATTTGAACAATTTCCCAACTAGACACCCAAGGTAATGGACCCACCAAATATCATGGCAATCGGTTCAGCAGTTTTTGAGTTTAAGTTGTTTCCACACACACACACACACACACACACACACAGACAGACAGACAGACAGACAGACAGACAGACAGACAGACAGACAGACAGACAGACAGACAGACAGACAGACAGACGCCGGGCGATCCCTATAGCACTACTGAACCTCAGTTCAGTTGTGCTAATAAAATGGCGGCCATATATGTCGTAAATAATCACACTTTGCCCAAAAACTCTTGAAGTTTAACAGATAGAGACCTCATTCAAGTGTCTTCACCCATGTTATCAATCATGAGCTTTTTATAATGACACATTGACTTTTGTCCTTGACCGCCATCTTCAAGGTCAAATAGCCATATTATTGTCAAACTGACCCCTGAACATTGAAGACCATTGTTGTAGTGCCACCTTGCTGTCAAACCGTGATGGACGGTTACCTGTATATAAATGTAATTGTCCGATGATGTCTGTGTGTCGATTATTCGTTTCTGTATCAGACATGTCCAACATTTTGTAATGAAATTTATCGTCGCTGCGACACGAGCCAAATTCCGAAATACGAAGAGCTTATTCCGCTTTTATAAGAGGTAAGATAATAACTTACACTCCTGTAAATTGCCAAATACATGAAATAGCGTGTACAGTCGTTCTGCCACTTTCTGAGACAATCAATTTACTTTGAACAAGAAGTAAGGCGTTAATATGGGGGCTCGTTCTGGTCACAATTATGTAGAAATAATAAAACTATTACTCAAATTATTTCAATGTGCTAGAATTAATTTAATGTAGTCTAGAATTAATTTTTATATTGGCTGCAATTAATATTATGCACTCCTTGAATTAATTAAATGTGTTTTAATTAATTTTATGTACTGGACTTATTTTTATGTAGTCTAGAATTAATTTTATGTATTCCTTGAATTAGATTTTATGGTTGCTGCAATTAATATCATGTATTCCTTGAATAACTTATATGTGTTTTGATTAATTTTATGTAGTCTACAATTGATTTTATGTATTCCTTGAATTTATTAAATGTGTCTTCGATTAAATTTGTGTATGTGTCGAATTAGTTTTGCCCCTACAATCCTTTGCGCGAGATATTTTCTTCAAAATGGTGGCCCACAGTGGTGCTCAGCAGGTTGTCATTCGAGAAAGGAATCAAGGAGGATTCTACCAATTTTTGCTCAATCTAAAATCAGTTGTTCGAGTTTTTCTGTCTCCCCTGAATATAGGATCGACAGACGATCTATATGAAGTTAAGTTTCGAATGTTTGATGCCGCAGGGACTTTGGCTTTGCTTTCGGATGACTTAGCGAGCGAGATGAGGGCCCAATCCAACGGGACTACCTTCCATATTATACAAGTAGCACAGCAGAGTTTACATCAATCTTTGATTTATTTGAGCAACATGCTATCAGCTGATGAGATAGAACTAAGGGGAAATTGTGGTTGCTGTAGCTTGGATACTTATCCATTTGCTACAGCCGTAACATCGATACAACTTGGACCTGGACGAAGGCGCTTGGAAATTTCAAAAGACAGTTGGAACACTTGCGTTCCTAGCTGCAATAATTGTAGCGTTTGATTTTAAGGGCTCTTTCGTCTGATTTTGTGCTTTTTTTCATTCCGACGTTTAACCTGAATGAAACGCCACAATTCCTGCGTACTCATATCTGCACGATGATTCAAATAAGCACCAAGGTCGCGGACGAAATTAGACGTGCTAACATCAGTGGTTCCTACTCTAATAGATGACAGCTCGACAGTTTTCATCTGGATATAAATATATATAACTTTGTCTAAATACAGACTGATGGAGTTAATGGTTCCACCACAGATAAATGAATTGTAGGACAACTAGGGAGAGTGAGTAGGTAGTGTTAAAAGAATTTCTCTCTGGGTCTGTGGATAGACTAGACATAAGGTAGGAAACCCATCCAATTGCCATTACCAGTGGGGGCGCCCTCACAATTCTAAAATGAAGTCTGGGACTGCCTAAGAATGAGTACCCTACTTCTAAAGTCGTAAAAAATGTTTTGTTATTCCAATCAGCAATAATTTATGAAATACAAAAGCAATACTCCACTGAATACTACACATTATTTTATTTAAAAAAAATATCAAAAAGGTTTCACACTGAAATGGTGATATAGTTGTCAATATTGATAAGGTGGTGAGTTAATAACAATGAAACACTTTCCATTTGTGCTTTGCTGATGCTGTTTACACATTTGCTTTAACTAATTGAACTACCACTTTTCAATATTGTCTTTTGTATTATACAGGCTGAACAAAACTAAAGAGTATATCCTGAGGTTCCCCTCATAAAAAGTCTGTCTCATATGGGAAACATCTGTCAGATCATGTAATATAAAACGCCAAAATATTTTAAAACTTTAATTTCTTAAAAAATTGTATCGTCATCTTTGATTCGTATAAAATCAAATAACAGCCAACAGATGTTTTAATGCAATGTGTGTATTGACCCAAAGAAATAAATAACACCCTTGTTTATTACTGAGAAGCTAAATGCACATGATTTAGTTCCTTTCACAATATCCCCTAAGTGTTCACCTGAGAAGTTGTGATTTTTTATCATGTTGTTGCACTGCATTTCAATGCACTTTAATAGCCTAATTTATGAAATAGACTCATTTTATTTGTTTATCATATATATATATATATCATAAACAAATAAAATGAGTATTTCATATATATATATATATATATATATATATATATATATATATATATATATATATATATATATATATATATATATATATATATATATATATATATATATATATATATATATATATATATAGTTTTGGTAGTACTGGAACTCTTTCTTGGTTGTAACTTTCACGCATTGTGCGATCATCAGACAACTCTGGTTTCTACTCTCTGGGTGTGCTGTTTATATAGAGTGTAGACAATAGAAATATCATCACTATTGTCTGTGTTGGTGGGTTGGTGGTGTGTGTGTGGAGGTGTTATATATATAGCCAACAGATGTTTTAATGCAATGTGTGTGTGTATATATATATATATATATATATATATATATATATATATATATATATATATATATATATATATATATATATATATATATATATATATATATATATACATTGTATATATATTAAAAGTCCTTACAGCAAAATAAATACAGACTGCTTTTGGGTAAAGGTACATCAAACTTTTTCAGTTTTCAGTAAGTGCTTTTTATTATTTATTTGGTCCTCAAGGATATGTAGTATACAACTCACAAAAGTCCAAGTGACACAACTACACAAATACAAATACACTTAGTACACAAATACAACTTAGCATTGATTTAACAATCTGACGGCTGACAGGACAAAACTCTTGCTGGATTAACCTGTACAATGCCATAACTGGAATACTGTGTCATGACATTAGGTTTTCAAAATACTTCCAGCAAATGCATCACTGTTTTTGTCAATGGGTTTATCACAATACCTTGCAAAGGTGCAGGTGGAAGACCACTCTGCTCTGGCTAGTTATATGATCTATTGGAACCATATTCTGTTTGGCTCTTGACATAGTGGGAGTTCATACACTGTGAGCTTTAAATATATCAGTATCTATACCTGATCTAGTCATGCCTGCATGAAGCCATCGACCAATTGAAGCCTTTGATATATCCTTATATGGCTTAATGTAACTTATGAACAGTTGGTATTCATTACTGCGAGTACTCTTAGTATGTTCTTTCAATGTAACACAGACACCGAAATGTCTGTCAGGTTCATATGTTCGCAAGACTACTACCGGGTTAGCAAATCCAGGTCGACTCTGAGTATTAAAGTGTCATAAGTAAAGGCATATGAACCTTCATCCTATTGCAAGTTAAAGAGGTACAATGATTGTCCACGTGCAGCTGTTACTAAAGCTAGTAACATAACTAATTTCAAGGTAAGTGTCTTTAAGGTAAGTTCGGTTACTGGTGAACAAGTCTTGAGATAATGCAATACCTACTACCTTGCTAACATCCCACACATGACTATCTGGATACAGTAGGTCGAAGGTTAAAAACCAATTTCATGAAACAACAAGTGGGTGTGGCCCAATTGTTGTATGCTGATTAGTTGAACACAATGCAGATAATTCTGATCTTGTTGTGTTTAAGGCATTGTAACTTATTCCACAATTGAATAGTGCAGTCTAGTACTTGCGTGACAGCTTGTTGAAGTGGATCTGTCTTGATTTTATTACAAAACTGTAGCCACCTTCTGGTGTATGTTCCATACTGTTTCTTGGTGCCCTGTCCCCAAGATGCCATGATGGTAGAGGTTGCCCCTCGAGATACGTTTTGCTTTTCAAGTGATTGCCTGACACAAGACAAGCCATCAGTTGCAGTTTCTTCCGCAATGGGTGAAGTCTCTGAGCATTTGGAAACCTCAACAGGTTCTCCATTCTAGGTAGTAGAAGTGGATGATCCACTAACATTTGCAATAGCTGTGTGAACCACACTTGTGTTGACCACAGTGGTGGGATCAGTAACCAGTTGCTTGGTTCATTGCAACTTTCTGTGAGCATCTTCCGATGACACTAAAGGGAGGAAATGCATAAGAATAATGGGACTTCCAGTTAATTGTAAATGCATCTATATGCATTACATCTGGGTCAGGAGGTGATTTTGATGGAGGTGATTTTTCAACTTACTTGCGAACAAATCAATTGTGGGGAGCCCCATTCCTTCATAATGAGTGCAAATATAGATGGATTAAGTTGCCACTGGAATTGCCTTGATTCACAATCAGCCTCTATGTTTAGTGACCCTAGCTGGTAAATGTGATGCTATAAGCCATTCTTTGCACCAAAGCCAAATTGTTTTAGCAATATCATTGCATTCTACTGACCGGACACCACCATGTTATTTATATATAGGCCACTGCTGTAGTGTTATCACACAACACTTTCACATGCTTGTTCATAATTGTTTGTTCAAATCACCTCAACACAAGGTATATACTGCCAGTAATTCCAAATAGTTAATATGGTGGTTGGCCTCCCCAGTCATCCATCTGCTCCCATTTTTCCTTCACAGCTGTCTCCCCAGGCTAACGTGGAGGCATCACTACAAATTGTGATGTATGCATTTCCTTTACTGATGAAACATTTTTCATGAGACAGTTTGCCATTGCAAAGCTTTAATTTTTGCCATCTGGAGAGATCGGTGGTACAATGGTCCAAACTCGACACCAGGTATACTGGAAATCATAATGCCTATGGTCTTGACAACCATTCGTATTGATTCGCTATCTTTTCTCATTAACATATTACATTCAGTAATCAATTTCTCAATTTTACATTGTGTTAAGGTGACAGTGATTGACGTGTGGCATCCGTCTATCTCGAGAGATAATAGTTGCGCCTTGATCGGTCAAGATCAGTCCTGTTTAGAGCAGCATCTTGAGTGACTCAACAAACCAATTCCTGCTGACAGTCTCTCCCACAAGAAGTGCAGACGAAGTTGGAGAGAGGATCAAAGGTCTGCATCCGTTGTCTCTGCTTCCTGTGTTGTCTCCTGCCCTCCAGCTGTACTTTGCGTTTTTCCTCACCCTTTTGAATCCTTCTCGAATAGTGTAGCGCCAGCCGCTGCGGTTGTCTACTAGCAGTTCCCAGTTATGTCCAAGTCGATGTCTGTGAGTTTCAGGTCACGCTTGCAGAGGTCCTTGAAGTGCAGCATTGGGCGGCCTACTGGGTGATGACCTGTGGTCAACTCACCATACAAAACGTTCTTTGGTGTGCGACCATCATTCATTCAGTGCAGCCATCTCAGTCTACGCTGACATAGGAGGAGATGCATGCTCAGGGAGCCAGATTGCTTCAGTACGGTGGTGTTGGTGACTTTGTCTCACCATGTAATACCAAGGATTCATCGTAGGCAGCGAAGGTGGAAGCTCTCAAGTCGGTTCTCTTGCCTGGCATAAATCGTCCATGATTCACTGCCATACATGAAGGTGCCGAGGACACATTCCTGATAAACCTTGAGTTTGGTCATCATGGTCAGTTGGTTGTTGTCCCACACTCTCTTGCTCAATTGGGCCATTGTGCTAGCAGCTTTAGCAATACGCTGGTCAATTTCCCTGTCAAGCGAAAGGTTGCTGGTGATGGTAGAGCCCACATATGTGAAGTAAGTGGTCAGTACTTTCAAGGACTTCATTATCGATGTTGATTGATAGTGGTGAAGAGATGTGCAGGCCCATGACCTTCGTTTTCTTGATGCTGATAGTCAACCCAAACTCTCTACAGGCATGGGCAAACTGGTTGATCTGATGCTTGAGGTCCTCCTCAATATGCGAGGTCAGGGCCAGCCGGCTGCATCATCAGCGAACAACATTTCTCTGATGTGGACTGTGTGGACAGCTTTCCATCACTTCTAGTATGTAGGTGGACGCTTTGTGTGGAGTGTCTGAATGCGAAGTTCAGCAGCAACGAAAAGGAAATGCCACACAAAGTAGGTGCGAGGACACAACCTTGCTTCACGCCACTCCATATTGTGAAAGGTTGAGGTTTCCCCATCATAGCTGACCACACCATGCATGTCCTCATGAAAGGAAGTGATAATACTGAGCAACCGTGGTGGGCAACCAATCTTCTTCAGCAGCTGAAACGGACCTCTCCTGCTCACAAGATCGAATGCTTTTGTAAGATCGATAAAGGCCATGTATAATGGCATCTGCTGTTCATGACATTTTTCCTGGATCTGACATATAAAAAATCATATCAACTGTCGATCTCTCAGCCCTAAATCCATACTGGGATTCTAGGTAGACGCGATCAGCAAGGACTTGAAGTTGAGTTAGGACCACTCGGGCAAAGACTTTGCCCACGATGTTCAACAGGGAGCTGTTGTAGTCAGAATGTGTACCTTTGTTTTTGTACAGAGTGATGATTTTGGCATTGCACATGTCCTGTGGTACCTTACCAAAATAGTCAATCTTTTTCTGGGCACTGTGACAATGTCAAATTGCATGTATACATAGCTACTTTTACGTTCTCCAAGAGATAGACCAGCCGCCGCGCCACTCTCACACAAAGTCACACTACTTTATAATTATCTCAATAGGGATAAATACAGATGGTAAATTGTATGTTTTTTGAGGTCATTCCTAACTGAATACTAATAGCTAATAGCTAGCAACGTTCTGCCATGATCGTAATTATTGAATGTGAATTTTCGCAAGCAGGACGCTGAATTTTGCTAGTTAATTGAAGAACAAAATTCAAGAGTGGTTAGTTGAGTGGGTAAAAATGCACATGCGTAGCCTAGCAGACACAAATTAAAAGCACAAACGCTACAGGCATTCAAAATCTAGGACTCAAAAGTTTACATGAGACTAGGAATAGAATCAAAGTGTCGGGAAAATGCAAAAATCGGGAACTTAAAAATTACATTGTCCCATCAACCAAAGATGGGGGTCGACAATGATTTACGCAATGGTAAACTACATGGCACATTGTCATGAAAATTAGCACTTTCCTTCTATTGGAGAGATGGTTTAATTTGACAGAAGAAAAAATCAGCTCATTATGAGGAAAATGGTAGCGAATAAATAAAGTCATGTAAATACTAGTAATAGTACACAAATAATTACGTGAATAATAAATAAGTACAATCGGGTGGACAATGATTTACGCAATGTTACTATATAGCAATGTCGTATTGATAATTAACACTTTCATTCCGCAGAAGTCTGCGAGATAAGATTGAACTTGTGCCGGCAAAAAGTTAGGAAAATGTTCGAGAATAAATCAAGTGGGGTCATTGTACATAAATGAGTATGTGAACTGTGCATATGACGATGACTTTACGCAGTGTCGTGAACGATAGTACAGTAATACATGTAGTTACATTTTCTATTAAAGTGACATGTACTAGTTGCCAGGATAGCAAATATGGCACGATGTTTTGCACACTTCTTTCCTGTTTTAATAATATGTTTATATATCTGACAAAGAACATGTTGGCTAGTCTGGTGTAGCAATTACTTATTTGCATAGCAATAGAACTTTAAACAATAGACACGAAAACCCATGGTTGCTGACGAGGTGTGCTCATTACAGGCTCATTATCACCTGAGTGAGGGTAATCACGGGTGTTTTCAGACACCTGAATGTATCTGCAGAGACCCGGAGGGAAACCGACATCTTGAATTGGATTCTTTCCCCTACCAGATGTTATTTTAGCAAAATATACTGGCATTTGGCTGTTGCTAAGGGCGTGGTCATGGTTGCTAGAGCCAATCATGTCAAAATGTTTGATCTGCAGAATATCACTTCTAGAAACATCTCCAATTTCAGTCTCATTCTCGTCCACACACCGCACCATGTCTATAACACTACTGAACCTTATCAATTCAGTTGTGCCAAAATTAAGGTGACTATTATTTCACTTTGCGAAACTTATTAAAACACGTAAAAACAACGGCCAGATAATTTATTCCTCTACTAGTTAACTTCAGCATCACTCCCCCTCTATAATACTGCTTTATTTTCTTGTTTTCCTGACTTTCAAGGATGTAAGCTTGTACAAAACTGATATCATTCAAAGAAATAACTTCCAAACGTGTCATTAAAAATGTTAGTCATCGTTTTATTATACTGAGTAAAAATCCTTCAACATCACTCAATGTGACTCAAAAACAAATGGCTTGGCAGAATAGAAGTACACTATTCAATGGAGACACTGGACACAAAGAAATCACAAAATCACTGATCTCATCAAGTGAAATATTGAAAATGTTCTTGTTGTGACTTCAGAGTGCGCAAATCGTAACAAGGTTCTCTCATATAAAGTTCATATATACTAACTGACCAAGAATCTATCTATTTTTTTTCATTTCCTTACCTCTTACTGTTCTCAAATCTTTGTAAAAACTTACTAAACTGCAAGAGTCACACAATAAAGATCAACTTTTGATAATCCTAGTTCTCAACAGTCTGAAATGACTAGATTATTGTTCCTTTTTCATAGAAAGGATTTCTTTTGTGTTCAGTGCTCTGCAGTCCTTTAAATGTTGTGGGCAGCTGGTCAGTTAACGTCAAATAAATAATGTACGAAATGTCTGAATTTTTGAAGAATGGGTACAGCTTAAAACAGCAATTCACTCAGTCCATCGATGAGCACATGTTGGGATAGTACACACATAGTATAAACGCATTCCCTCCTGCAAGTAAAAGCATAAAAACAACACATTTAAAATCTATACTTGTGTGGTGGTGTTTTTTCACAACCACAAATCCACTGAATACTTACTGAATAATTTGTGCAAAACTCATAGTCTTTTATTCTATCAAATTTTAAGAGGGATTAAATTGACACACGTTTATATGTGTTAAGACGTAGTTTCTACAGCATATTTAAAAGGTACTCACATTAGTGCACCTACTGAAGCACTCAGATGTAACCATCACTTGCAATTGACTGACCTCAACCAGATATTGAAATGTAACTTGTATTCATAAATGATCCGATGACGTCGTTTATGATACATATGAAACCAGATTTAAACTGAATGCCTTCCGTAAGGATGATATTGAGTTTTTTGTTCCTACACATAATTGCTGGCATGCAACAACCTTGTTATAGTAGGCTATTTGTATATGATATACCCCTGAATTGACAAACTGTAAGAAATCTGAAAGGACTTTGTGATATCAACTATTTACGTAGTGGAACTGGTGTAATGGCTTTTGAAATGAAATTATTCAAATTTACAGGGATACACATACAGACATATGTACATTTACCCATGTATACAGAACAAATGTATGGATTGCTATTGGTATCATTTGAACATAATGAATTTTAGCTCTATATCTGTGATTTTTAAAGTCCCAGTAAAAGTTAGTTGTCAAAAAAGTTGTTCAAATGTCCACTACCTATTCTCAGTACAGGAAAGCTTAACTCGACTTCACTCCGCCTTCGCGATCCCCTACATACCTGTGATATGTACACTAGTTTCCACAGCAAAAAATAAACACAATTCAAACCGTCAATTCAAACATTGCTAGTATGCAGAAAGTTTACATACTTTATGGTAAGCATGATACCAGTCTATACTTTGATTCTATACAACTGGTTTACGGCAGCAGTACCCTTTATGTAACACAGTTCACGAATTTCGCGATGCACACCACAATATGGTGAATTTCCATGGCTCTCAAGTTCGTTTGGTTTCTCAAAATATAAAATTCAGATCTGGACAGAAACTTATCGATATATATCAATCAATCAATCAATCAGTGAATTTATAAAGCGCCAGTATCCACTGCGATGTAGAGTTCAGAGGCGCACTGTACAGTTAGAATGCTCTGGAGGACAGATATGTCTTTAGGTAGGTCCTTTTTGAAGGTGTTGGCTTTTGTCATATTTCCAGTGGCAGTGCATTCCATAGATGGGGTGCAACATGTGAGAATGCGCGCCAGCCATACAACAACAGTTTGTACTTGGGTTCGTGCAATAAACATTTGGCAGTTGATCGGAGTGTCCTGGGATTTGGCTTCAAGTGAATTAGGTCTGATGTGTAGGCTGGCAATAGTCCATTCAGAGATTATAAAACCTTCCTTACGGAAGGTAAAAATGGTCAGGAAATTCCTACTATGTAATCAACTGTTCTAACAACGCCAGCAGGCAATGGTAATCTTTTTGAAGTCATATATTCACATCAATCTGATTAAAATCCAATGTAGTGACTGTGTATACGTCGCAATTTCTTTTTGGCTGTTTCGTTTACTGTCATTGTTCTTTTGTGAGAACTCATTATATACATCTGACACAATACCATAGGTATTCTGAAGGCACACTAGAACGCTGAGTGAATTCACTCAACCAATGAAAATGTGTCATGTAATGTATGCCAAAACATACTAGTATAGTACTTCTGAGTGCTCTGATTGAAAAGAGCTTGAGCACAAAGTGCAGACACCGATGTTATCGTTATTGTTTGGCCATTCTCTTTCTTTCAATTTCGAACGTTGAGTATTATATTATAAGACAGATTCTGGTTGGCTACTCCTAAGTACGAGATTGCATTCGGGAAAACTTACGGTATTGTGTCAGATGTATGTAACGAGCACTCACAAAAGAACAAACAACAGTAAACGTAACAGCCCAAAAGAAATTGCAACGTATACACTACGTCAGATTTTAATCAGATTGACACTGAAATTCCATTCTATTCTAATTTATGTTATTGTTTATTTGCATATGTTATGTGTGGTGGGCTGGGCCTAATAACAGGGTAAGTGCACAGTCAGAGTAAATAAAAATCAAAATGTCATTTAGGATAGTGGAAATAGTATTGTCCTTCACACCTACAGGTAGGCTGAAGTGATTGTGGAACTGGGATAGATTTTCCCCAGTTACCACCCTTAGCAAAAACATTGTAGTTACGGGAAAGATCACCATATGCATAAGTTATGCTCCAACTCTCCATACGAACAATAGTATTTAATGGTAATAAATAGCTTGGTGACTTTGTATTTACCTCAGCTCTGGCAGACTGTGACTGGAAGAATACAGCTTCTTTATTATGACATTCGGGACATGGGTGATCCTCTGTCCTTGGAAGAGTGGGATCTGCTACAACATCACCAACTATCTGAGTCAGTTCACTGTGGAAGACAGGCAGAAAAGAGTGAATTGTTTGATGATAAGGACATTCGACCTTCTACAACCCAAGATCACTTTTGGATCTAAAATACTGTCTACTAAAACTAATCATAATTGAATCAACTGTCAATTTTACCCTTTGGTGAGTGTGAGACCCAGAGCAGTTATTATGAATCTGTAGTAACTTCACCAGTGTAACTGCAACATCGTTTCACTAAAGTGATAATCAATCAAGGCTACAAGACACAACATTTTAAAAGTAAGAAGAGCAATTATTCAAAAGTTAAACAATATTTTCACTGAAAAATGCATGTCTGTGACTGTTACACTGCAACTTTCTGACTGAACCAAATGTACTATTATCATTGATGCATGTCACAAATAGTTTACATGACACTACCGCTATGCAGCATTGTGAAAGGAAAAACAATTGAGGAATGATTCAATTATGACATTGTTGTGTACATGTAGACTGTACTTTAAACACAACTAACAATGAATGTAATTTGTCAAGCTACAATAACACATTATTAGTATGTTACATTATCATAACCTGATCTGGTGAAAAGTGAATAACAAACACCACATTTGAATATGATACCGTACTGTGAACTACTTCCACCTGATTTTGCATCCTAAAGTTTAGAACGGGAGGGACAGTCAAGTTTTATACCCAGCTTCCACTGATGTCCTAAACTTACAACAGCTGATATTCAAGTTTCTCACACTTTTGTCGATCATCTTTAATGCCAGCATGTTTCTATAACTTCTCCAGTTTTCAACTGTATCTTTTATTTAACATGTAAGTATCTCCTATCTCTTGATACCACTGTTAGTACATTTCTTAAGTTACATGCATAACAATTTTACTAATCTGTATGTTATTTGAATTTAATGCCGGTGAACCATGTTCACTGCAATATCCTCGAGGATAGATGGACAAGTTTTCTGTATCTTGCATCTTTACGACTGTAGTTGAGGGAGCCTGACTTGATTTTCAGTACATACACAATGTTAAACTCGTAGTTGTACTTACTCTACTTCATGTTGGATTTTATTCACATAAATACATGTATTGTCTGCTTCCTGTTGATAGTCACAGTTCCGACACTGTAAAACAGAAGAGAATGTAGTGAAAGTGAGTTGTTGACTGCAATCATCCTGGTATTCCTACTACTGGTAAAACTACACATACAGTGACATTGGTAACAAAAAGAGAAGTGTCTCTCGTCATTATTGAAAACTGTTACATCCATTGTATTTAGTATTTACAGTAGACTGTAAGATATGCAGTGATCAGGTTGGCAGTTTTTGAGTGTAAGTCGTCCACACACACACACGGACAGACACCGCTTGATGCCTACAGCACTACTGAACCTACATTGTAGTTCAGTTGTTCTAATAAAACAGGTTTGTATACCTTTGTTTTGTGAGCTCACAATAAATTTTGCAAGTTTACTGTATATTTCTATTGTAGATGCTAAAATGTGGATTTATATAAACGTTCCTTCCTACATTAGATCAAGCAATTCATCACATCTTTTTAAATCATTTTCTCCCCAAGGGGTATTTGTTTGTACACAAGTACAAGTTACAGAGAAAGAGGATTAAGCTGTCAAAAAAAATTCTTTCAGCAAACCACTGTCTTATCAATCTCTGCACTGTATAAAATTGAGTTTTTATTTTGTAAATTTACTTGGATTTTTTTTTCTATTTGTGGTAAATGAAATAATCCAATTATTCTGTTCATCACCGGTCACCCTTACACCAGACCTCGGTTAGGTTGATGCACACAGTGATCGAACGCTGGAAGTTTTTGCCTGCGCAGTGCGTTCGTGAATGTCTCTGTTGTGCGCAGGCCATTCTCTCGTGAGTATAAATCGTACTGCATTGTGGGAATTTTACAGTGCAGTGTAGGGCACTAACAGACGGTGACACTACTAAAGAGGTGTCAATGTGATTTCAAATGAAATACCGAGTATCTTTGATGCCGACGACATGGCTATTGTCTATGGTGTTAACTACACATACGCAAGTGTCAAACGTCAGCTTGGAAGTTGGAGATCTTCAAAGGGACGGCAAAAATCAAAACAAGTGCAGTACCCATAGTTATACCGACAAATATAAAATCTTACATAGAAGAATTGTTTCAAATAAATGATAGAGCATACCGAATGTTTTGTTTTCCTAAAAGAAAATTTAATTATATTCAAGAAAGCTGTTTAAAAAGCAACCATAATTGACTATCTGCGTCCATTTTGTGATCGCCAACACAAGTGACAGAAGTTCCAGTAGTTTTGTCCTGTTATAGTTTTCGAGTTTTCTAAGTATCCCATCATGTCGTTAGATTGTTACTTTTCTACCAACAAACGCAAGGTGCCTGCTGATGAAAATGAAAATCCTGCCAACTAGTCAAAGAAGTTAAAATCTGTCGATGCTAATTCTCCAGCGAAGATCAAAAGACAAGCCACTACCTACGGAGAAGAGTGGGCTGATGGTCGCAAGACATGGCTATACTATGTTTCAAATGAGGGTATGTACTGTAGACTTTGTCAAAAGTACAATAAGTGTCCATATCACAGAGATACATGGAATAAGATGCCTTGCAGACGTCTCCGTTTGGTCAGCGTGAAAGAACATGAACAAACTGCTGCCCACCGTGATGCCATGAAACTTGACCTGATTAGTAGAACAACGCAAAACATAGGCGAAACCATTCAACCCAAGGTGGAGCAAGATGCAATGGTGTCTGCATTCAAGTGCCTGTACTACCTAGCGAAACGATGAATACCTCACACCACGAACTTTGAGACGTTGCTCGATTTATTGACTGAACTTGGCTTGTCAATCAAAGATGATCTAAACGTTTCAAAGAGTGTTACATACTGCAGTGACAAGTCCATCCAAAAAATGTTGCATATCCTGTCAAACCAACTTGAAGATCGAACCATCGAACAACTGAAACAATCACAATATTTTGCGATTATGCTCGATGAGACTTCCGATGTTAGTGTGAACGAACAATTGACTTTAAACTGTCGTTTTCTTGACCAACATGGGCAGCTATGTGTCCAGTTCCTTAAGTTAATCACGCATTTGAACTATGAAGAAACCCTCGACGAGTCACAGACAGTTTCGCTCAATGCAGAGACAATTGCCGCCGTGACATCATTCTTCCGGGAAAAACAACTCGACAGTGACTCACTAGTTGGGATTGGAACAGATGGAGCAGTGGTGATGACTGGACTTTGGGCGATAAAGTTTTTAAACCCATTGAGCCTTCATTGACAAGATGGTTGAGCATTGACTTATCGGTGTCAAGATTAAAAGAGACTTTCCACAGTGTTTTGGTCAGTCTTGAACGTGAAGGTGAAGAATGTGGTGATGTAAAGGCAATCGGTCTCTACCATACACTCAGCACATATCCCTTCATCGCAACTATGCTGTTACTGTGTGACATTCTCCCACATCCGAGTAAGTTGTCAAAGGCTTTTTAGGCACGTGAGTTTAAATACAGTCTCCTAAAGCCCCTTGTCTTGTCAACAGTGACTACGCTGAAGCAGATAGGAAGTGTCGGTGGTGAGAACTTCAGAGCGTTGGGTAATTTCGTCGAAGAACTAGAGAAGTTTGACATCACTGTAAAGAAACGTGCCACTGATGAGTCAACCATCAAGCAAGTCGTCGAGCGATACACAGGTGCCCTTATCAACAACATCAAACAACGATTTCCATGTGAAGATGTTGGTATTATATCGTCCTTCGATATATTCAACATCACCCATTGGCAGGCTAACGAGGAGTGCGGCGACGAAGCAGTTCGCAAACTATCTTCACACTTCCTCCAGAAAGGTCAGCATGATGTAACAGCAGATAGTCAACGAATGGTCAAATTTCAAGAACTACACAGCAGATTCGATTCTCAAAATACCAAATGTCAAACCACAAGAAATCGTTGAGCTCATGTGTACAAACAAAGTAGTTGAACAGGCATTTCCAGCAATGGCAAAATAAGCTGCAATCTATCATGTTTTGCCGTGCCACACAGCAGATTCGGAAAGAATATTTTCCCAGCTCAAGATAATAAAGACAACACCGCGAAATTGTCTTAGTCTGGCCAGTGTCGACAGTTTAGTTCATAAAGCTGTGGACGGACCACCAGTAGCCAAGTATAATTACAACTGTGCTGTTGAACGGTGGGCAAAGAAGAAACAACGTCGTTTGTACAACTGCAAATAAACAGCTGTGTCACTATTTTTAGGACACCTACAGTGAACTTATTCCATGTCTCGTTACTAGGACACCATCTCTTATTTTGGCAACATTTTACATGTATTACATGATAATGTAGTGGAAGCCGAGAAATTTTGTTCAGTTATTTTTTTAATGTTTTTTTTCTTCAAAGTTCAAACGATATCATGGCTGTGACTCTTTTAATGTTGACTCAGACTCCGTTGAACTTTTACACTTTTAAATTGCAACTCTCTTTATACTGCAATTTAATTTCAGAACCATCCATGTATGAGTATATTTCATAAAGAATACAACAGACAATGATATTTCAATAATCTTTATTCAAACAGTTCTGAATTTGATTTGAAGATAATATATATTTAACATCATACTACCTGTAAGAAATAATTATACAGTGTTTTATTTGTGTGTGTAGAATTAAACAGTTATGTATGTGATAAGGATGCTTCTATTTACATTTTGTATGTATGTATGGGTGTGTATGTATGTTTGTATGTATGTATGTGTGTGTGTATGAAACAATGAATTATGAATATTCATTATGTATTATGAATTTTAATGAGCAACCGGGATTCATCTTGCCATCGACAGAACCCTGCGGGTCTATGCCAGAGATACCATTTTGAAACAGCCAGACGTGACATCCGACTATATCGTCAACCATCTGTGTACAACACCGTCACTCAGTTTGGCCTTTCCAAGAGTAACACAACTTGCCAAAGTTTATCGTGTTCTCCCCTGTCACACTGCTGATAGCGAAAGAACATTTTCTCAGTTGAAGTTAATCAAAACATTGCCACGCAATCGCCTGAACGAAGCCTCACTTGACAGTTTAGTCAGGATTGCCACTGACGGTCCTTCAGTGGATAGTTATGATTATCCAGCTGCAGTTCAACAGTGGGCTGGTGTGAAGAACCGTCGCATTCGGATTTCGTGCCAGTCAAAGTAATAAACTTGAACTTGAACTGATAATGATGGAGGGTGAACTTGAACTTAATTTTGAAATTTGAACAGTAACTTTGAACATTACAGTTAACCCAGTATTTACAGTCAGTCAGTCAGTCATGATATTTATTTTATTAAGCAGTCATTTATTTTATTAATCAGTCATTGCATTTCAAATCAATACTGTGGTGTGTGTATATGCATTGGAAGTAATATAGAAGTTGAATTGTGAGCATTATTTTTTCTAATATTAATCAGTCCTTTTATTTCAAATCAGTACTGTATCCTGCACATTAGTAGAATTACTAGAATGTCTTTAAAATAAACTTGTGTAGAAAAGCAAGACAAATTATCAACCATAATACTGACTAAAGTTTGTGTTGTACTGTGTAGTGTATGAATTTAAGTTGTGTTGTGTACGTGCATTGAGAAACAGTGAAGTGTGTATCAGTAAACAATGTGTCAGTTTGAAACTAACATAGTAGTTGAATCATTAACATTAATTAATCATGAATATTAATTGATTAATGAATATTAATTATGTTATGAATATTAATTACTTCATGAATATTAATGATTGTCCTCCACAAGATTAAGTCTGTGGAGAACCCTGTTATACTGCAACTTAATTTCAGAACCATCCATGTATGAGTATATTTTATAAAGAAGAACACAACACACAGAAAGACATTTCAATAATCTTTATTCAAACAGTTCTGAATTTGATTTGAAGATAATATATATTTAACATCATACTACCTGTGAGAAATAATTATACAGTGTTTTATTTGTGTGTGTAGAATTAGTTATGTATGTGATAAGGATGCTTCTATTTACATTTTGTATGTATGTATATATGTGTGTGTGTGTGTGTGTGTGTGTGAAACGATGAATTATGAATATTCATTAAGCAAATTAGTATGAATATTAATGAGCGACCGGGACTCATCTTGCCATCACCAGAACCCTGCACAATATTACAATGGGGTACATGCATTTTGCTTCACAATTAATTTTGATCGGGGATGAGCAAATCTATTTTTTAATGTAGATGTACCGACAAGAGCATCCTAGCTCAGTACAAGAGTACCTATTTTTTTTCAATTTAAAATATAGAATAAAGTTTAATTGTCATGAGAAGTACACAAGATTTTGATGTAGCTTGTTTGTGAAATACTTAATATTTCTGATAACATGATTGTCTCATGAAAACTTTTGAGAATAACAATACTAAATTGAAGAAGTAAAACCATTCCACATGACGTATTATCCAGCTGTTGCTAGCTATACGATCATCGATCGTAAAATTTGAGTCGCTGAATTTGAACATATATAGTATAAGACAAATTACAAACTAAATTAAACTTCTTAGATTTATACCATTCGATCTAATTATACTTAAAGCGGGAGTAGTAGATAGTGAAAAAAAGGACATAATAAGTAACGAAATTTGGGCTATGTATTAATGAATACTTTCATCACTTACGTCACAAATGTGAGAATACATCACATAATTTCCCTATTCAACTTGGGCATTTAGGAGTGTTCCTGTTCTTGCAGACCAAAATAACAATAGCGTTTTATTGGCGATGTAAATGTCAAAAAGGTACTTCCATTGCCTAGCCACATATTAACGTTACTTCAACCAATGCTTGGCATGGCCCGTACATGGATATGTATGCTGGCTTTTCAACACGGTGTAACCATTTCTGACTTACGATGGTCAGTGATACTTTGGTACAACACGATGTTACGTTAAATCTTGCTAACAGACCTAAAGTTACAATGTATAAAACATTGTATGTACATCGCTTAATAACTTAGATTTTTTGTCGCCATTTGACCTTTATTTTCACATTTGCAAATGATTTGTGAACACAATATTTTTGGGTGCAAAACAAATTCAATTGAAAGCAAAATTGATTTTGTTGGCCCTCGAAATTCATTTTAGTTTTGGCATAACTAATAACTGATAGCGTAGCATGAATGTCATATTTTAGTCTAAGTTACCCAGATTCTCACTGTGTGTGTGTTGTGTGTGTATGTGTGTGTGTGTGTGTGTGTGTGTGGGGGGGGGGGGGGGGGGCTCTATCATGAGACCACCCAGATGAGAGTCTGGGGAAGCATAATCCAAAGATACTTGCATTGGAAGTCATGCAGTACATTTCTTCCAAGTCATGAAAAATGGGCTTACAAAGCCTGTTTGTTGTACTTAATAACCTGTCATGAAGGCATTTGGATCGTTCAGGCTTGAAATCTTGGACGTGAAGTATCCCCCAGCATGCACTACTCTGGGAAAGTGATTCAGTGCAGGCGATTGTGATTACATGTATATTTCCCCAGATTCCCTAAAAACTACACCTGCTACACTTTCAGATAGCAAGATTGCAACAATACAGTTTCTTGTGATATTTTGTCTAAATGAAATGGACTAAGGTGCCACCATGCAGACATCAAATGCAGATGTCAAAACATTGGTGCCATGGCATGTGATTGTGTGTGTGTCTAGTTGCAGTATGCTTACATAGTTTATTCACATAATAAACAAACTGTAGCAAGAAATTGCTAGCTTACCATCTTAGTGTAAAACGTGCAGTTAATTATTGGTTTCTGCACGGTTGTATCAACAGAGCAAGTAAGTGGTAACTTGAAATGGCCTGTATCTGAATGAGATACAATAAATTGAAACTGGTCCATTGGAAAAGTGATAACATCAAATGCAATATAAAAGATAACATAAAACTTACTGCATATAGAAGTACTTTGTTTTCCTTATCTTCTTTTGGGTACAGCATGTTATTACTGCAAGAAAACACAAACAGAATATTATAATTTATATTGAATATCATCTATAAACTTTACACAATGAATATCATGCCCATGAAACAATAATTTGCAATGATCTAGGCTACTACTAGTAAACACGTATGCTAATAATACGACTGGTGGTAAAGTGTATGAACTATTGGATGTTTGCTGTTCACTCTACGACACGTGTTTTGGAAGAACATGGACGGCAGTCTTTGCACAAAAAATGACAGCTACATGTACGTACCACCTGAGGTCTATCTAAGCCTGCCTGGTGTCCGGTCTCTGTATTGAGTACTGATCCATTTGAAGAATTTAATATAATTTATTTAGTATACCATTTCATTAGATTTAATATCATGAACACTTCCCTGCATCGGTACAACTATATAACATTACATTCCTTGATTTTAGCATGGAAGTATAACCCATTCCATGATTTTAGTAAGATTTGAAATATCCGCCTGTAGCTGTTGTTGATGGCGTCACAACAACGCTACGCTAGATTCACCGATATATTACATACCATTCTTGACAAAACTTGATGCCAACAAATCCAGGACCTGCAGGTTGTTTTTCTCCGAAATCCATATCGATAATTTGTCGAGTTGTATCTAAAATGGGTTAAATGTTAAACAACAAACAATGTAACTGCTTCGATAACCGACGACTCAGCAACATGCATTTCTGTATACTTCCGGTGCAATGTTCTCTGTGAATTATGGGTAAATAATAGTTACTTGAGGGCGTGCTTCTAAAAGTTGTAACATAATCCTGTGTGTACAACGGGCCCGATCATTTTTTGAAACGTCTGGACAGAAATAACGACGCAGGTCGTCGGAAAATTAAACACTGTTATAAGACGAAGGGCGCGAAACTACTAAGAGTATTTAAATTTTGTATTCTGGTTAGCTTGGGGCAAATTGTGTACATCATTTTTGTCACTATATTGGGGACATTTTTCCTAATCACTAGCCGACTAATGGTCTTCTGACGAGAAACAAAATTTTCAGCCGCGCCCCCATAACATTTTTTTTAAACACAAAAAAAGCGGAAAATCTCCCGAAACAAAAACAAACAAACAAACAAACAAACAAACAAACAAACAAACATAACAGATTCCTTCGACCCAGTGTCATTTTTTCAAAAAACAATTAAACAATAGTTTAGGGAGAATGGCTTTACCATGGAAGTTTACGTTATACTTCCATGCTCTACCCATGACAGTGCCCAAAGTACTGCTACTGCAGTACTGAATGGCTGTGTGGATTAGCATTTCGTAAATTACGATTTTTTTCAGTGAGAGAGTCGTAAAATTTACGATAGAATTACACGTATACTAGGCAGTCATACAGCGCATGGACCCTAAGGGACCGGTCAGTTTCTTCGGCCTGGGGGGGGGGGCGGTGGATTGGTAGGGGGGGGTCACCCTGTTTTTGAAATTGGCAGTAGGGGGGTCATGCTGTTTTGAAAATTGTGGATGGGGGGGGGTCATTGTGTTTTAAATTGTGATGGAAGAAAAAAATCCTTTCTACAATGGCATATAGCCTTGTCTGAAATGTGGTACATGTCAATATTTGTTCTTGTCCCTGTTTCTTACATGAATTCTTTATAATATTACTTATTAGTTCAAACATAACTATACATATACATATACATGTATTACCTAGCTACCACACTAGTTACAGAACATGTCATGTAAATGCTTGACTGTTTCACAATCAATGCTTCACTTATATTGCAGTTTGGGGCAAAAGTGAACTTATGACTTGAAGGTTTCGTAATGGCAATTTTCATAGATAGTTTATAAATGAAGTTAATCTAAATTGTTCTACTCGTCATGTTATTGACACTACAAATCACCACATCTCATCAGATTCCAGTTTCTATTATATACTAGGTATGACCACCTAAAGTTCTTTATTATACATATATTAATGCCCCTATACTAATGTTACATGTCTATTTTATGTGATATAGGAAACCCATTTAAAACGTACATTTAGGTTAGCTTTTCGAAGCTTGGAAATATTACCTCAAAGGTTATGAATAACCTAAACATTGCCTTAGTATCACAAGCAAAAAAACTCCCTATCTGCCAGGGGGAAAACCCCAAGGACTTCCTCACCCCCAGAGGTCACTCATGCATTCAACCAACAATCAGATGCACCAACCACCTTTTTACTGTCATAATGGTATTAAACTTTTCTTAAATATTTTCACCCTATTCTAATTTGAGATGATATTGTCTTTTAAAGATGTGAAATGTTTGCCAAGATAGTCTAAAATTGCCTTAATCTCCAAATCTCCCCTACCAATGATACTACCATTAGATGTGCTGACCTTTACTACATGTATATATTGATGCCATTTAACCTTTTAAGGACATATTTCAACCCTATGTAAGTTATAAAGAATAGTTTCTGATACTTGAACTTGATGGTGCTGTCTTGTAAAGCATGGATTGAGTTATTGCTTGAAGGGTCTGAATAAAAATCCTAAGTAAAAATTATATTAATTACAAGGTCATAGTGACGAGCAGAACAATTTAGATTAACTTCTTTTATAAACTATCTATGAAGATTACCATTATGAAACCTTCAAGTTCACTTTTGCCCCAAAGTGCAATATAAGTGAAACAATGATTGTGAAACAGGCAAGCATTTACACCACATGTTCTGTAACTAGTGTGGTAGCTAGGTAATACATGTATATGTATATGTATATGTATATTTATATGTATATGTATATTTATATGTATATGTATAGTTATGTTTGAACTAATAAGTAATATCATGTAAGAAACAGGGACAAGAACAAACATTTACATGTACCACATTTCAGACAAGGCTATATGCCATTGTAGGAAAAGTATTTTTTCTTCCATCAAAATCCAAAATCAAAACACAATGCCCCCCCCCCCTCCACAATTTTCAAAACAGCATGACCCCCCCTACTGCCAATTTCAAAAACAGGGTGACCCCCTACAAATCCACCGCTCCCCCCCCCAGGCCGAAGAAACTGACCGGTCCCTTATTACACGTAACACATCATTCCCGTGTTCGCCGGTAGATTGATTTGTTTTTCCCTGGTCGAGTTTTGTAAGTCCCGATGTTATGTAATTGTATCTTATAGATGAAACTTATAGGATTGAATGTTATGTTACCAACCATTGGATGTAGTTTGAGTGGTGTCCGATTTTTTTAAGAATATCTCTCTGTTTAACATTGGACTCCATCATTGGAACAATCTGTTCATGAAGAATTGCCCCTTGTTTTGGAAGACACATCCGCAACTAAAAATTTGATTACTTGTGCACACGGAGAACGTGATTTTCCAGTAGGTAGTTTTCATTTTCCGTAATCAAAAGGAAAGAGTGTCTTTCGTCTTTATTTTCATGTTGGTGCATTCACACCCCCCCCCCTCTTTTCTCCTTACAGGTAGGAATATATAGTCAAAAGGTTGTTATATTTAGTCTGTAGACCTGTAAAACAACAATCTATGAAATATTACACGCCCCTATGCTTTGTCACACATCTACTAAACAAGTGTTCATGGCCCCGTGCACCGCAGTCAAAAAATCAAGAAATCTCAAACGATATTGCCATCGTCAAAATCTTTACTCGTACCATGCGAGAACAAATTCTGGTCAGTTTGCTATTTCATTCGTAGGTGCAAAAATTTGGAATGATATTCCTATTCAAATCAGATCGAAAAATTCCCAACATATTTTTAGGAAATCTCTGAAACAATATTTAGTAGAGCAGTACAGGTGATTAAATTGTAAACTTACAGATGTATTGACTTTTCGTTTATTGTATTAGACTTTTTCATGTAGTAAAAATGTTTTTATGTGTGTATATGTATATGTATATGTATATGTATATGTGATTTTTTTTTTCTCCCAGTTATGTTTTCAGTCATCTTAATGACTGAATCCTCTTATTGTTTTCATTCGCAATATACAATGTCGGGGATCAGGCTAGACTAGCTGTAAGCTATTTCTTGACTCCCCATTTACCCTTCTCTCTTTTGATTTTTGTTACCATTACTTTGTAATCATTTTATACGATCGGGTAAATAAACCACTTATATATATTAATATGAATTCTCAGTATTCAACGAATTTCATATTACGTCAAACAAACAAGGGGTGGTGGTGTAAATACACATGACACATTGTTGACCCTTAGCTTGTTGATTGCCGTGGACGACAAACTGTTATTATTTTTTTTCTCCTTCGCCTATGCTGGCAACTTTTTTTTCTCTTTGCTTCTTTGAGATATCCGGATTTTTTTTACGTCAATGTTGAACACCTACTTTTGTTGCCACAATTTTCTGTTTGGTTTTCGCGCAGGGTAATGCAGAGAGTAAAAAGATGCTGTTCTATCACACACAGATTTTATTTAGAAAACTACATATTTCACACGTTTTTGTTCTTAAAGACAATTTTCAGGCTATTAACAGACACTTTCAGACAATAATTTGCAAGCTTTACATGACAGCTCTAACAATTGTAAAAAGCAACTACACATGGTTGAAACATTTTTGAAATAAAGTTTCATAGCATCTTGACAGTAAGAGGTGAAGGGAAGAACTTTGATTTGAGGCTTGGACATGTCTACCTCTTATGGGGGGTCCAAGGGGGTCTCCCCTAGAAACTTTTGAAGTTTTTTACCAATATATGGTGAATCTTATTGTTGGTTTAACGAATGAGTGGCCTCCGGGGTGATGGAGTCCAAGCCCCCCCCCCCCGGCAGATCTGCAGTTTTGTTTCTATTTAGGCAATTTTTAGGTTATTCATAGCCTCTGAGATATATATTGCCAAGCTTTGAAAAGCTAAAGTAAATATAATTTTTTAAATAAGTGTTCCATGTTATAAAAGTGGGCTTGTAACATTGCTATAGGGGCATTGATATTGCATGTATATAGTAAAGTTACTGATGTGTTAGAGCACTTTAGGAGGTCATACCTAGTGTACAATAGAAACTTGAATTTGAGTTGTGGTGTCAATACATGTAGTGTCCGAAATAGGAAGTATATTCATCCCTTCTGACAAATTCCTACTGAAGAGACTAGAACAATTTAGATTACGTTCTTTTATAAACTATCTAATAGTATGAAGATTACGATAACAAAACCTTCAAGTTCACTTTTGCCTCAAAGTGTAAGATAAGTGAAGCACTGATTGTGAAACAGCCAAACACTTACATGGCATGTTCTCTAACTAGTGTGGTAGCTGGGTATACATGTATTATATGTATACTTTTATGTATAGTTATGTTTGAACCCTTACATGAAGTAATATTTAAACAATTTATGAAAGAAACAGAGACAAGAACAAATATATATATGTACCACAGGCTAATGAAACTGTCTGGTCCCTGACATGTGTTTGAAAATGTTTGTCATGATTTGACAAGTGTCCTGGTTGGAGAGGTACGAGCAGGTTGAACAGTATACTCGAACCTGTGCATCATTTCCCTGCCAAGACATTTTTTTTCTAGCAGCAGTGGTCCATCTTTTTTTTCCATCACCCACTCATATCCGGATTTTATTTTTCAAGCAAGTCCATTTGGCATTTTTTCCCCGAAATCTTCAAAGCCCCCCCCCCCCCAGGATATCAAATGGTCCACCCCTTAGCTTGTTGATTGCCGTGGACGACAAACTGTGCTCGGGACTATCATTGTACCATACATGTCATTACGTATACGTTCTCACTCTCTACGACTTTAAAAAGAAGCATTAATCCTTAGAATCTCTCACAGTCCTCGGAACTTCGCTTCACTAAAATTAAAGCTAAACGAATTATTTTGTATGTACCGATACCAGCTGTATAACCAAACTCCTTGTACTGTGCGCCCTCATCGACCATGATAGAGATAACCATTCGTTGACGTGTGACTGAGACGCTCCGTGTTTTCGCGAAGCCCGAGGACTGTTAAGACTTGTTCAACTTTAGTATTAGTTGACTGATTTTTTGAAAGCCCGCCCAATGTACTAGATCCGAAGACCACTGGTTGAAATGATTGATGCTTAGCTAAAATTAGATAACAGTGTGAACTTTGTATCGAGGTGCCCTACTGTGTATTTAATCTACTATGCAATACAAAGACCATGCATTATGACCTTTTCCAAATATAAATAACAAATGCCATAAATTCCAAGTATTCCACATAATGCTTGTTATAACTACAGATTCAACCCGTCAACATGGCTTCTGTTTCAAGCTTACAAGAGCCAAATGAATATGCCAGAATTGAATGTAATGTTCAAAGTATAAAGGAAAAACAATTGGAAGTTTTGTCTTATAGCGCGAACGGTCACGACACTTTGGTGGTTTTACAAACTGGGTACGGTAAATCGCTATAAGCTCGTATCTAACACTCAAATGGTAAGATAACATTTAGGAGTCAAATACTCAGTTGGATTCTGGGATCAAAATTTATCTCAAACACTCAAACAGTAAGATTATATTTGGGAGAAGAATACATAACTGTATTCTAACATCAAAGTTTGTGTCCAACAATCAAATGGTAGGGTGATATTCTGTGACAAAGACACTGTGGTAGTGTACACACCAAAATACAGATTTGTGTTTGTAACTAGAATACAGGGTTGCAGTATACCACAAGTTTCCCTGGAAGACAGCCCACAAATGAAATTATTTGTTGTAGTGACTACAACAAGAAGTTGTTTAGTTTGTACATTATGTCGCTGGCTTTCAGTTCAGACAATCAAAAAGATACACTGACAACATCTGAAAGGGTTGTTCATTTCTTATCTATTATGTGTAGATCCTTGACAATTTCAGGCACATTAGCATTAATATTTATATTATCTTAATGGTTTCAAAATAGGAAGACATAGCTATGTGACCATGCAGATGAAGGTCAAGGTCAAACGTCAGTGTGTCATTAAAAAGCTCATCATTGATAACCATGATGAAGGCACTTGAATAGGGTGGCTATCTGTTAAGCGTCAAGAGTTATCAGCCAAAATGTGAATATTTAAGACAAATATGCCCGTATTTTCCTGTTATCGTGGGGGTTGTGAAACGAAGTGATGTGTATATGCAGACTATAGCAGAAATCAGTCCATGCGTATCAGAGATATACATACACACTTTGACAATAATATGGCTGTTTCACGTTAAAGATGGTGGTCGAGGTCAAAAGTCAATCTGCCATTAAAAAGATTGTCATAGATAGCATGGGTGGAAGCACTTGAATGGTGTGTCCATCTGTATGTTAAATTTGATGAGTTATTCGGCAAAATGTGAATATTTATGACAAATATGTTATAATTTTACTGTTGTCATGAGAGTCGTAAAACCAAGTGACTTGCATATGCCCTCTATAGCATTTGACATTTGTACCAGGTTTGGTTGAAAATGGCGCATGCATATTGGAGATACATGTTGACACGGAAGGATGGACGGACGGACGGACGGACGGACGGAGCCCAACATAGAAGCCCCTGTTGGGCTACACCCTTTAGGGGCTAATAATAAGTTAACATTAAGGGCTTAATCACATATGAATTATAAATATAACACACACAGAACTATTTATGAAAAGATAAAGAACCATAGTGAAAAATTTACACATCAGAAATGATATATTCTTTAAGAGCTTTAATAAATTCATATTTTGACGTCAGATTTTTCATATGTATTGGAAGACTATTCCAGAGTTTAGCATCTGAGATTGAAAGTTGGCCACAGCCATGTGTGATAGGAATAGATAGATTTTGATAACACCTAAGCCTAGTTTCATATCTATGGTCTACAATTTTGAAGTAATCATTCAAATGTTGAGGAAGATATCCATTACATAATTCAAAAATATAATTTCCAATGCCTAGTTGATAAAGTTTATAAATAACAAGACCTAAATTCCTAAATAGGAGAGAAGATGGCTGTCTGAAGCTGGAGAATATCTATCATGTATTGAGCTATATTTATTACATATCATTATCACACAATAAAGAACTTATTATTGACAAGATGGTCTGGATGTCAACTTGAAAGAATGATCTGAAAGATTTGATGACGGAATAGCACTAAACTATAAACTAGAGTACATTTGAAACTACCATTACTACCAATTGCAATAGCTTCATTTTCTCTTTCTACCAGGGGTGGGGTGGGGTGTAGTCTAGAGTTCTAAACTGGTACAGTATTACATATTAAAAACTTCATTACTAATACCAGTCTAGTAAAGACGGTTGTTCAAACACATATGTCTGTGCTCCCCCTCCCAACCGTGTTCATATAAACACAATGACGTCATTGTGTCCCCACGTGATTTTAGTTTAAACAGACTCGAGGTGGAGTCCTGGTTGGACATTTGCATATCTGTGCAGTCCTAGAAACGTTAGAAAGGTCAAAAACGTTTCTGTATCAAATGAATATTAATGAGCGATGATGACAGCCTGTCAATTTGTGATGGATTACTACTGACATGCACCATTTGTGCTTTGTTCACTACCCGGGAGCAACACAATTTTTTAGTATTGGTATTAGTATTGAAGTTTTTAATATGTAACACTGTACCACTTTAGAACTCTAGACTAGGTGGGGTGGGGTGGGGTATTTGTTATTTGTACACAAAAAACTACAAATTGGGGAAAGTAGGACTTGATCAATTGTAAAGTTCTCTAAAATATATGTACAACACTGATGCAACTCAAGATACACTGTATTGGGAATATCATTCTTGTAAATGGGCACAAACTGAGTTTATTGAGTTGAAAATGTATAAACTCGGCTCTGGTACCACATTAACAACTCTCTTCGAGAATATGGAGAATCAGCTGCGAGTATAATTCAGCGTTATTTGGAGACACAATACACGTGTTGTAGCCAAGACTCCAGAAAATCTTGTCATGGAAACCGACCACACCATGAGCAAAAGCATTCAGTACACCAGCACCGGCAATGTACCAGGAATCAACACCTATCACCTGATCTTCCAAAACTTCCTGTCTTCCCAAATTACTCATAAAAAACGATGGTCTCTCAAAGCAGTGCTTTATATCTAAACATTCTGTTGTGAATTCTCCATCAGCATTATCGGTACCATTCACCATGGAAGGTGAAGACTTCTGTAGCGCTAAAGGTATTTTGGTCAAAATACCGTTGTGTATTTCTTCATGTATGTTGCAGACTAGTTGCCAAAAATCTTGTGTTCGTAAAGACTTTGGCATTACTGATGTGCTAAGAGGAAGGTAGGATATGAAATTCCCCAAGTTGTTTGTATTTAATTCTTCAAAATATCTTCTGAGAGACACCATTACCGTATAGTGTAAGACCTCCCTCTTGGTCACTTTACCATCGCGTATCATATATATCATTGCCAATGTTGCTGCAGCTGTCAGAACATCATTTAGTCCAGTACCATATTCCTTTGCTTTTCGTACCAATCGCGCTGTCAAATTTTTTTGAATCGTAAAAGGATGGATTCGATCCTGTGCTTTTATAGAGCTGTCTGTCAAAGTTTCAGGTGGAAATCGCTCTAGAAAATGTGTTGTTGCTTTTTCTGTGTCTTGGACTGCAGAAGGAACTACACTCATTGCATCCTTGTTTTGCTCTGAAATTAACTCTTTACATGATGGAGGGAATTGCTGACTTTTAATCACATTATGGTTTTCTCCCATGGCTATCAGGTTAAGGTTTTTGACCACTTGTTGACCCACTTTCCACAGAGATATACCATCTAGAATTGAGTGATGAGATGTGAAGACAAAGCCTGCCTTGTAAACTCTAGTTTCACAGTCTTCGCCCAAATCAGACCAGTATCCTTGTAACAACCTACACCTCCATAATGGTCCACGAGCCGAGTCAACAGGTATCCCCAACTCACGTGAAATCACAGCTCCCCAATCATCCACACTCTCAGACACCATGTGTAAATCTGCAGTACCTTCATTGGGCACATCTTGGAAATATCTCTTGAACCCAGCACCATGTGGCACTTTTGTAATGCGAGCACTCAATGAAGGGTGGAGTTGTCTTACCATATCCAATGCTTTCTGCATATGATTGACTGTTAGTTCAGTCTTACACGTTAGTAAGACAGCTGTGGAGACAGCTGTGGAGAGAAATCCTAGGCCCCATTGGTTGATTTTATCTAGGTAGGTTTCATACTCATCCAGCCTACGATGGTACCTGTCCTCAGCTATATTACGCTGACACCCTATTCTTAGGGTGTTATTACATAGCAGAGTAACAACTCTGCGGTGTTGCATCATGTCAAGCATTTTCTGACAAGTACTGCTGCTGCTTATTATTGAAGAAGCCATGTTGTTGTTTGTTGATATTCAATGCGCATGCCCAGGACAACAGCCCGCCTCTATCCATGACAATGCCCAAAATACTGCAGTACTGATGGATGTGTGGATTAGCATTTCGTAAATTACGATTTTTTTTGGGACGTTTACGATTTTTTTCATTGAGTGAGTCGTAAAATTTACTATAGAATTACACGTATACTAGGCAGTCATACAGCGCCTGGACCCTAGACATGCCTACGTGACTGCAAAGCGTTTTTAGCTCACTTAATTTTAAAATTGTTTCACGTGTCATGATTGGTCAGTAATATAGAAGTTATCGGGTTTTTTCCAATATTAGCGTTCGAGACAAAACGACTTGTTACGACAAAATCATGTGGTCTAGATTTTGTAGCAAAGCAATCGGCAATATGCCCCCGGGTCGATAGTTGTTGACCCTTCTTGTACTTGTACATTCTCGCAAACCAGAGTTATTATTCTACCACTACATTTCGAAATACCTGTGGGAGGCTCGTTAAGAACATTGCCGTAAAACAGGTCGTGGTTTGCGACGATGGCACTTGTAAGGCATTTCGATACCGACAAGTTGGGTTTCTTCATCAGTCGCAGTTTATGTTATTACATGTAAAACATCATTCCCGTGTTCGCTGGCATGGTAGATTGATTTGTTTACACTGGTCGTGTTTTGTAAGTCCCAGTGTTATGTCATTGTCTCTTATGGTAGTGACATATTAATTATAGGATTGAATGTTATGTTACCAACCATTGGATGTAGTTTGAGTGGTGTCCGAATTTTGACAATATATTGACTCCATTAGGGACCGGTCAGTTTCTTTGGCCTGGGGGGGACCGGTGGATTGGGAGGGGGGGGGGGTCACCCTGTTTTTGAAATTGGCAGTAGGGGGGGGGGTCATGCTGTTTTCAAAATTGTGGATGGGGACCATTGTGTTTTGGATTGTGATAGAAGAAAAAAATCCTTTTTCTACGATGGCATATAGCAAGTTGTCTGAAATGTGGTACATGTAAATATTTGTTTTTCTCCCTGTTTCTTACATTAATTCTTACTTATTAGTTCAAGCATAACTATAAATATACATATACATGTATTACCTAGCTACCACACTAGTTACAGAACATGTCATGTAAATGCTTGGCTGTTTCACAATCAGTGCTTCACTTATATTGCACTTTGGGGCAAAAGTGAACTTGAAGGTTTCGTAATGGTAATCTTCATAGATAGTTTATAAAAGAAGTTAATCTAAAATGTTCCCTACTCGTCACTATGAACTTGTCAGAAGGGATTAATACACTTTCTATTTGGACACTACATGTTATTGACACTACAAATCATCACATCTCATCAGATTCCAGTTTCTATTATACACTAGGTATGACCACCTAAAGTTCTCTAACATACCGATGACTTTATTTACTATACATGCAATGTTAATGCCACTATACCAATGTTACGGGGCCATTTTTATGTGACATGGGAAACTCATTTAAAACTTACATTTACGTTAGCTATTCGAAGCTTGGAAATATTACCTCAAAGGCTATGAATAACCTAAACATTGCCTTAATAGAAGCAAAAAACTGCAGATCTGCCAGGGGAAAACGCTCAAGGACTCCCTTACCCCCAGAGGTCACTCAAGCATTCAACCAACACTCAGATGCACCAACAACCTTTTTACAGTCATAATGGTATTAAACTTTTCTTAAATATTTTCACCCAATTCTAATTTGAGATGATAGTCTTTTAAAGATGTGAAATGTTTGCCAAGGTAGTCTAAAATTGCCTTAAACTATAAATCTCCCCAACCAATGATACTACCAGTAGATGTGCTGACCTTTACTACATGTAAATAATGATGCCATTTAACTTTTTAAGAACATAATTCAACCCTGTGTGAGTTATAAAGAATATAGTTTCTGATACTTGATGGTGCTGTCTTGTAAAGCATGGATTAAGTTATTGCTTGAAAGGGTCTGAATAGCCTAAAAATTGGCTTTAAGAGTAAAAATCCTCCAGGACTTCTAGAGGGAGACCCCTTTGGATCCCCCACATGAGGTGGACATATCCCAGTTTCAAGCTCTTCCCCTCTAACTGTCAAGATGCTATCAAAGTATATTTCAAAAATATTTCAACCCTGTGTAGTTGCTTTTTACATGTTGGTGCTGTCTTTCTTGTAAAGCTTGGAAATTATTGTCTGAAAAGGTCTGAATAGTCTCAAAATTGATCAAAGCTTGTATTTAACACTCAAATGGTAAGATAACATTTACGAGTCAAATACAGAGTTGGATTCCTGGATCAAAATTTATCTCAAACACTCAAACAGTAAGATTATATTTGGGAGTAGAATACATAACTGTATTCTAACATCAAAGTTTGTGTCCAACAATCAAATGGTAGGGTGATATTCTGTGACAAAAACACAGTGGTAGTGTACACACCAAAATACAGATTTGTATTTGTAAGTAAAATACAGGGTTGCAGTATACCACAAGTCTTCATGGAAGACATACCCCCAAATGAAAGTATTTCTTGTAGTGACTACAAGAAGAAGTTGTTTAGTTTGTACATTATGTCGCTGGCTTTCAGTTCAGACAATCAAAAAGATACACTGACAACACCTGAAAGGGTTGTTCATTTCTTATCTATTATGTGTAGATCCTTGACAATTCCAGGCACATTAGCATTAATATTTATATTATCTTAATGATTTCAAATTAGGAAGACATAGCTATTTGACCCTGAAGATGAAGGTCAAGGTCAAAAGTCAGTGCGTCATTAGAAAGCTCATCACTGATGAACCCTGACGAAGGCACTTCATCGGGTCTCAATCTGTTAAGCGTCAAGAGTTATCGGCTAGAATGTGAATATTTATGACAAATATGGCCGCATTTTCCTGTTATCGTGGGGGGGGGGGGTTGTTGTGAAACGAAGTGATGTGTATATGCAGACTTTAGCATCTGCCATTTGTACAAGTATTGGTTGAAATCAGTCCATGCATATCAGAGATATACATACACACTTTGACAATAATATGGCTATTTGACGTTAAAGATGGCGGTTTGAGGTCAAAAGTCAATGTGCCATTAAAAAGCTTGTCATAGATAGCATGGGTGGAAGCACTTGAATGGTGTGTCCATCTGTTAAACTTGATGAGTCATTTGGCAAAATGTGAATATTTATGACAAATGTGACCGCTATTTTGCTGTTGTCATGAGAGTCGTAAAACCAAGTGACATGCATATGCCCTCTATAGCATTTGACATTTGTACCAGGTTTGGTTGAAATTGGCACATGCATGTTGGAGATACAGGTGGAAACAGAAAGATGGACGGATAGACAGAGCCCAATATAGAAGCCCCTGTCAGGCTACACCCTTTGGGGGTGCATATGAGATTGAAAGTTGTCCACAGCCGTGTGTGATAGGAATAGATAGATTTTGATAACACCTACGCCAAGTTTCATATCTATGGTCTACACTTTTGAAGTAATCATTCAAATGTTGAGGAAGATATCCATTACATAATTCAAAACTATATTTTCCAACACCTAGTTGATAAAGTTTATAAATGACAAGACCTAAATTCCGAAATAGAAGAGAAGACAGCTGCCTGAACCTGGAAAATATCTATCATGTATCGAGCTATATTTATTACATATCATTATCACACAATAAAGAACTTGTTATTAACAAGATGGTCTGGATGTCAACTTGAAAGAATGATCTGAAAGATTTGATGACGGAATAGCACTAAACTATAAACTAGAGTACATTTGAAACTACGAGTACTACCACAGGGGGCAGCGAGCATGTAACTGATTCATTGATCGATCGATCGGTTTATTTATTGATTGATTGATTTATTATTTGGTTGAATGATTGATCGATTGAATGATCAATTTTTGTGGTGCAATATAACTTATTTTGTGTGTGATATTGATCAATTCACTCATTCAGTTTTAAAACTATCTCTTTTTCTTTCCCTGGTTACTTTGCTCTCAGCTATATCTCAGACCACTAGCAGTCTGAGGCTGTATGTAATTCTCTCTTTTCTTTATTGACTAAATAAAGACACCTTGTCCATTCTTCTCATCTTATCGAAATTAAAACATTCCTAATCTTATAATTGGGGAGAGATCACTTACATTAACAGTTTGCTTTATCTCTCATCTGCTGGGAGATTATCACACTGGACAAACATTCGATCATGCTTATACTAGTTTATACATGATCGAATGTTTGTCCAGTGTGATAATGGTACCACATTAACAACTCTCTTCGAGAATATGGAGAATCAGCTGTGAGTATAATTCAGCGTTGTTTGTAGACACAATATGTGTGTTGTAGCCAAGACTCCAGAAAATCTTGTCATGGAAACCGACCACACTATGACCAAAAGCATTCAGTACACCAGCAACAGCAAGGTAACAGGAATCAACACCTATCAGCTGATCTTCCAAAACTTCCTGTCTTCCCAAATTATTCATAAAAAACGATGCTCTCTCAAAGCAGTGCTTTATATCTAAACATTCCGCTGTGAATTCTACATCAGCATTATCGGTACCTTTCACCATGGAAGACGAAGTCTTCTGAAGCGCTAAAGGTATTTTGGTCAAAATACCGCCGTGTATTTCTTCATGTATGTAGCAGACTAGTTGCCAAAAATCTTGTGTTCGTAAAGACTTTGGCATTACTGATGTGCTAAGAGGAAGGTAGGATATGTAATTCCCCAAGTTGTTTGTATTTAATTCTTCAAAATATCTCCTGAGAGACACCATTACCGTACAATGTAAGACCTCCCTCTTGGTCACATTACCATCTCTTATCATAGATATCATTGCCAATGTTGCTGCAGCTGTCAGAACATCATTTAGTCCAGTACCATATTCCTTTGCCTTTCGTACCAATCGTGCTGTCAAATTCTTTTGAATCGTAAAAGGATGGATTCGATCCTGTGCTTTTATAGAGCTGTCTGTCAAAGTTTCAGGTGGAAATCGCTCTAGAAAATGTGTTGTTGCTTCTTCTGTGTCTTGTACTGCAGAAGGAACTACACTCATTGCATCCTTGTTTTGCTCTGAAATTAACTCTTTACATGATGGAGGGAATTGCTGACTTTTAATGACACTATGGTTTTCTCCCATGGCTATCAGGTAAGGTTTTTGACCACTTGTTGACACACTTGCCACAGAGATAAACCATCTAGAATTGAGTGATGAGATGTGAAGACAAAGCCTGTCTTGTAAACTCTAGTTTCACAGTCTTCGGTGCCCAAATCAGACCAGTATCCTTGTAACAACCTACACCTCCATAATGGTCCACGAGCCGAGTCAACAGGTATCCCCAACTCACGTGAAATTACAGCTCCCCAATCATCCACACTCTCAGACACCATGTGTAAATCTGCAGTACCTTCATTGGGCACATCTTGGAAATATCTCTTGAACCCAGCACCATGTGGCAATTTTGTAATGCGAGCACTCAAAGAAGGGTGGAGTTGTCTTACCATATCCAATGCTTTCTGCATCTGTTTGACTGTTAGTTCAGTCTTACACTTTAGTAAGACAGCCATGGAGGGAGATGCTAGGCCCCATTGGTGGATTTTATCTAGGTAGGCTTCATACTCATCCAACCTACGATGGTACCTGTCCTCAGCTATATTACGCTGACACCCTATTCTTAGGGTGTGATTACCTAGTAGAGTTACCACTCTGCGGTGTTGCATCATGTGACAAATTTTCTGACAAATACTGCTGCTACTTATTATGGAAGAGGCCATGTTGTTGTTTGTCGATATTCAATGCGCATGCCCAGGACAACAGACTGCCTCTATCCATGACAATGCCCAAAATACTGCAGTACTGAATGGCTGTGTGGATTAGCATTTCGTAAATTACGATTTTTTTGGGACGTTTACGATTTTTTTCATTGAGTGAGTCGTAAAATTTACTATAGAATTACACGTATACTAAGGCAGTCATACAGCGCCTGGACCCTAGACATGCCTACGTGACTGCAAAGCGTTTGTAGCTCACTTAATTTTAAAATTGTTTCACGTTTCATGATTGGTCAGTAATATAGAAGTTATCGGTTTTTTTCCAATATTAGCGTTCGAGACAAAACGACTTGTTACGACAAAATCATGTGGTCTAGATTTTGTAGCAAAGCAATCGGCAATATGCCCCCGGGTCGATAGTTGTTGACCCTTCTTGTACTTGTACATTCTCGCAAACCAGAGTTATTATTCTACCACTACATTTCGAAATACCTGTGGGAGGCCCGTTAAGAACGTTGCCGTAAAACAGGTCGTGGTTTGCGACGATGGTACTTGTAAGGCATTTCGATACCGACAATTTGGGTTTCTTCATCAGTCGCAGTTTATGTTATTACATGTAAAACATCATTCCCGTGTTTGCTGGCATGGTAGATTGATTTGTTTACACTGGTCGTGTTTTGTAAGTCCCAGTGTTATGTCATTGTCTCTTATGGTAGTGACATATTAATTATAGGATTGAATGTTATGTTACCAACCCTTGGATGTAGTTTGAGTGGTGTCCGAATTTTGACAATATATTGACTCCATTAGGGACCGGTCAGTTTCTTTGGCCTGGGGGGGGGACCGGTGGATTGGGAGGGGGGGGTCACCCTGTTTTTGAAATTGGCAGTAGGGGGGGGGGTCATGCTGTTTTCAAAATTGTGGATGGGGGCAATTGTGTTTTGGATTGTGCTAGAAGAAAAAAATCCTTTTTCTACGATGGCATATAGCAAGTTGTCTGAAATGTGGTATATGTAAATATTTGGTTTTCTCCCTGTTTCTTACATGAATTCTTACTTATTAGTTCAAGCATAACTATAAATATACATATACATGTATTACCTAGCTACCACACTAGTTACAGAACATGTCATGTAAATGCTTGGCTGTTTCACAATCAGTGCTTCACTTATATTGCACTTTGGGGCAAAAGTGAACTTGAAGGTTTCGTAATGGTAATCTTCATAGATAGTTTATAAAAGAAGTTAATCTAAAATGTTCCCTACTCGTCACTATGAACTTGTCAGAAGGGATTAATACACTTTCTATTTGGACACTACATGTTATTGACACTACAAATCATCACATCTCATCAGATTCCAGTTTCTATTATACACTAGGTATGACCACCTAAAGTTCTCTAACATACCGATGACTTTATTTACTATACATGCAATATTAATGCCACTATACCAATGTTACGGGGCCATTTTTATGTGACATGGGAAACTCATTTAAAACTTACATTTACGTTAGCTATTCGAAGCTTGGAAATATTACCTCAAAGGCTATGAATAACCTAAACATTGCCTTAATAGAAGCAAAAAACTGCAGATCTGCCAGGGGAAAACGCCCAAGGACTCCCTTACCCCCAGAGGTCACTCAAGCATTCAACCATTACTCAGATGCACCAACAACCTTTTTACAGTCATAATGGTATTAAACTTTTCTTAAATATTTTCACCCAATTCTAATTTGAGATGATAGTCTTTTAAAGATGTGAAATGTTTGCCAAGGTAGTCTAAAATTGCCTTAAACTCCAAATCTCCCCAACCAATGATACTACCAGTAGATGTGCTGACCTTTTACTACATGTAAATAATGATGCCACATAATTCAACCCTGTGTGAGTTATAAAGAATAGTTTCTGATACTTGATGGTGCTGTCTTGTAAAGCATGGATTAAGTTATTGCTTGAAAGGGTCTGAATAGCCTAAAAATTGGCTTTAAGAGTAAAAATCCTCGAGGGCTTCTAGAGGGAGACCCCTTTGGATCCCCCACATGAGGTGGGCATATCCCAGTTTCAAGCTCTTCCCCTCTAACTGTCAAGATGCTATCAAAGTATATTTCAAAAATATTTCAACCCTGTGTAGTTGCTTTTTACATGTTGGTGCTGTCTTTCTTGTAAAGCTTGGAAATTCTTGTCTGAAAGGGTCTGAATAGTCTCAAAATTGACTTTTCAGAGTAAAAAACCTCCAGGACTTCTAGGGGGAGACCCCCTAGGACCCCCCATAAGAGATATACATATTCCCTGCTCAAGCTTTCCAATATCTTTCACTGTCAACATGATATTAAACTCCTTTTGGAATATATTTACCCTGTGTAGTCAATAATTACAATTATGATAATGCTAACCCAGGATCTTATAAAGTAGATGCAAGACAGTCAAGCAGTCCACACTGAGCCACGATAAAAAAAATACCTGTCATGGGAATATTATATATATGCGGGGGGGGGGTGTCATCATGTTTTAGAATTAAGTGATAGGGGGGGGGTCAGCCTGTTTTTGATTTTACAGATAGGGGGGTCAGTGACTTTTTGTCGGCCCAATTTAAGAATCCACCGCCCCTCCCCCCCCCCCCCGGCTGAAGAAACTGACCGGTCCCTTATTGGAACAATCTGTTATGAAGAATTGCCCATTGTTTTGGAAGATACATCCGCAACTAAAAACTTGATCTAACAGCCCCCATAGTTGGTTATCTGGTAAACAAAATACCATACATTGATATAATGTTGACAATGTTCAGAGCCCCCTTCTGCTTTATTACTAGTCCCCTTCCCCTTTATCAAATAAAGTATGAATACTATCAATTGATAAACAGACCAACATATTTGACACATTTCATAAGTCCCGGCTACAATATTATGAAGCTTGACGTGTGGTTAAACGTGACTAGCAACTTTTGAAATTTACTACAAATTTTTAACCCAATTTAGTAAAATTTACTACCAGTTTTCAATAGCCAGAGGAAACCCAGCATGATTACTTGTGCACACGGAGAACGTGATTTTCCAGTGGGTAGTTTTCATTTTCCGTAATCAAAAGGAAAGAGTGCTAGTGATGTCTGTTTTATTTTGAAGCTGTATCTCAAACGGAATGTTGAATACACCACATGTACTCGAATCAATCTGTATGATTATTATACACAGGCACGATTACTAGCGACCATTTTATTACAAACGTCGTTAGTTTATTACAAATGTCCTCAATTGTATTACAAATGTTGTTAGTTTATTACAAATGTTGACAATTTTATTACAAATGTTGTTAGTTTATTACAAATGTCGGCAATGTTATTACAAATGTTGTTAGTTTATTACAAATGTCGGCAATTTTATTACAATTGTCGTTAGTTTATTACAAATGTCGGCAATTTTATTACAATTGTCGTTAGTTTATTACAAATGTCCTCAATTGTACTACAAATGTTAGTTTATTACAAATGTCGACGATTTTATTACAATGTCTTTAGTTTATTACCAATGTCGGCAATTTTATTACAAATGTTGTTAGTTTATTACAAATGTCGGCAATTTTATTACAATGTCTTTAGTTTATTACCAATGTCGGCAATTTTATTACAACTGTCGTTAGTTTATTACAAATGTCGGCAATTTTATTACAATTGTCGTTAGTTTATTACAAATGTCGGCAATTTTATTACAAATGTCGTTAGTTTATTACAAATGTCGGCAATTTTATTACAATTGTCGTTAGTTTATTTACCAATGTCGGCAATTTTATTACAACTGTCGTTAGTTTATTACAAATGTCGGCAATTTTATTACAAATGTCGTTAGTTTATTACCAATGTCGGCAATTTTATTACAAATGTCGTTAATTTATTACAAATGTCGGCAATTTTATTACAAATGTCATTAGTTTATTACAAATGTCCTCAACTGTATTACAAACGTGGTTAGTTTATTACAAATGTCGACAATTTTATTACAAATGTCGTTAGTTTATTACAAATGTCCTCAATTGTATTACAAACGTCGTTAGTTTATTACAAATGTCCTCAATTGTATTACAAACGTGGTTAGTTTATTACAAATGTCGACAGTTTTATTACAAATGTCGTTAGTTTATTACCAATGTTGGCAATTTTATTACAAATGTCTTTAGTTTATTACAAATGTCGGCAATTTTATTACAAATGTCATTAGTTTATTACAAATGTCCTCAACTGTATTACAAATGTTAGTTTATTACAAATGTCGACGATTTTATTACAAATGTCGGCAATTTTATTACAAATGTCGTTAGTTTATTACAAATGTCGGCAATTTTATTACAATTGTCGTTAGTTTATTTACCAATGTCGGCAATTTTATTACAACTGTCGTTAGTTTATTACAAATGTCGGCAATTTTATTACAAATGTCGTTAGTTTATTACCAATGTCGGCAATTTTATTACAAATGTCGTTAATTTATAAACAAATGTCGGCAATTTTATTACAAATGTCATTAGTTTATTACAAATGTCCTCAACTGTATTACAAACGTGGTTAGTTTATTACAAATGTCGACAATTTTATTACAAATGTCGTTAGTTTATTACAAATGTCCTCAATTGTATTACAAACGTGGTTAGTTTATTACAAATGTCGACAGTTTTATTACAAATGTCGTTAGTTTATTACCAATGTTGGCAATTTTATTACAAACGTCGTTAGTTTATTACAAATGTCGGCAATTTTATTACAAATGTCTTTAGTTTATTACAAATGTCGGCAATTTTATTACAAATGTCATTAGTTTATTACAAATGTCCTCAACTGTATTACAAATGTTAGTTTATTACAAATGTCGACGATTTTATTACAAATGTCGGCAATTTTATTACAAATGTCTTTAGTTTATTACCAATGTCGGCAATTTTATTACAAGTTTTCAACAACTTTATTACAGGTGTACTCGTAATTGTTACAAGTTTTCTGTAAATATACAAACAGTTTTGTAATGTTGTATATCCTGGTCAAAACATATTTGGCTGTGCTATTATAAACCATTCCAGAAGTTCAAATACTGATTTAATTGAAAAGAAGATGAGATTAATTATTTTAGAGAATTTTAGATGAACTACTACCTAAGTGCACTGCTCACTAAACCATCATACACACCCTCGAAAACCCCACTAAATTGAATAGCTTGATGAAGAATAGAAAACTGCTGTAATTATATGAAGGGGGGGGGGGCTGCTGTATTCAAACATTGATGGTATAAATCAAATCGATTCATATCAGTGGCGACAAATCTCACAAATTTAATGCAAATGTCACGCGAACACATATTTTCTAATACATTCTGTTGAATTGCAAAATATCATTCATTCGTTCTTTCGTTCATTCATTCATTCATTTATTTATTTGTTCATTTATTCGTTCGTTCGTTCATTAATTTGTTCAATCATTCTTGCACTTCGTTATCACATACATACATACATACATACATACATACATACATACATACATACATACATACATACATACACACATGCATGCATAGATAGATAGATACATACATACATACGTACGTTCGTACGTGTGTGCACGCACGCACGCACACACACACACACACACACATACATACATACATACATACATACATACATACATACATACATACATACATACATACATACATACATGAATATGCGGATTGATTGAACTATTAATAACTTATTTAATTATACAGTTAATTAGTATATTCATCAATTTAATTAATGCTTGTTGAATCTACTTTCGTTTGACGTGATGATTTTGCATTCTTGGATTTCTTTATTTAGATAACCAATTTTTTAGTGTGGAAGGAAGGACCCTCCTTAATGTCATTTTTTATTACAAATTTCGGCAGTTTTATTACTTTTTTTTGCAATTTATTACAAATATAGGCAACTTTTATTACATTTGATGTTCATAGAAATTATTACAAATGTCGGCAATCATTACAAATGTCGGTTGTACAGAAGCGGTCAGGGCTTGCCAAGAAGCCTCGAACAACGCAGTAACATTGACAAGAGAATGGTACAGTACCCAGTACGCAGCACATGGATGAACGTGGGCAGCACTGTAGGTGCAAGGAATACGGCCGTGACAGTCCAAGTCCCGGGGTCCAAGTCCAGCTCGAATGTAGCGCCTACCCCCCCCCCCCCGGCACTTATTCCCTCGAGATCTGCTTCAGAATACAATAAGATATCGATAATATTGAGATACTTGGCCGATAATGTATTTAAGGGGTAAAATAACACGGGTTTCTAGCATCGCGTAAGTCTACAGACAGCAAAATGCTTATATTTTGCAGGACTTACACGATCCTACAAACCCGTACCCCGGGACCCGTGTTAACTCACAGCTATTTCTCACAGTTATTTCACCCCTTTAACATCATTGCCTCTATACTATGCTCTCATATAAATTTTTGTATTATCGGTCAAGTACGTCAATAATATCGACACTTTATTGTATTCTGAAATATAGCTCGGGAAACAAGTGCCAATGACCTCCCTACTCTCCCAGGGAACACTTTCGGGATTTTATACTAGTATCTTACTTCAGTGTACTGGGATTGCTGCTCGGCGTTCGCGTTCATCGATGTGTTCCGGGGTTTCGTAAAATGGTATTAGCTTTATGCTATCGAAAACACTGGGAATAATCAAAGTTACAGCTTTGTACACAATTCTCGCTGTATGGTGAGTCAAACACTCTAAAGTTCCAATCAAAATCCGGATATCTACGAACAGACTGTACAGCATCGAACGGCACCATTTCATTCTTGGAGTGCGTATTTACACTTTCTGCCGTTTGCTGGGGAACTTCGAAGGAGTGACGTACGAGAGAGGGAACATGGTTTAGCTTGCCTTGAATGATGACCGTCAATTAAAGATAAAAATAATAATAAAATAATGGTAACATCGTCAAATAATAATGAAATATAATTCATCAAATAAATACAAAATAATAATAAAACTCTCAATTAATGATAAAATAATGATAAAATCATCAAATAATGATAAAAAATTCATCAAATACAAAATAATAATAAACCCGTCAATTAATGATAAAATCATGATAAAATAATAATATAACGATAAAATAACATATTGATAAAATAAAGATATAATGATTTCACCAGTAATATGCAAATTAGGTGTACACATGTGAATTTTGGTCGAAAACTTATATCTCAAAAAGTGTTTGGTCAATGAGACTGAAATTTGATGAGATGTTTCTAGAAGTGTTATTCTACAGATTTTCTTCAAAGCATTTTGGCACAATTGGCCCAAGCAACCATGACCACGCCCTTAGCAACAACTAAATGGCTGTATATTTTAGTTAATTAACAACATCAAGTTAAGCAAGTGAGTAAACATTCAAAAAATGTATGCAAATACCCATAGCAACCATGACCACGCCCATAGCAACAGCCAAATGGTGGTGTATTTCACAAAGATAACAACGGATTCTTTAGACAAGTGAACAAACATCAATAGGTGTATGCAAATATGCCTAGCAATAAGACCACGCCCATGCATAACAACAGCCCAATATCCATATATATTGCAAAGATAACAACAGCGATTAATAGACAAGTGAACGAACATTCAAAAAATGATCCGATACACGTGTATACGTATATAATGGAAGCTATAAATAGTTATCCATGTGTGTATGGTCTTTCATTTACTCTCACATATTTCGTTTTTTTCATTTATTTTGCTTGTGTACTTGTTTGTTCGTAACTAATGGGCTCCATGTAGACAGAACAGTGCCACCCTGTCTATTAACTTGCGTTGTTGCCTCTGGATCTTATTTTTCAAAAATAAAGTATGTACTTATTAGCTTGAGAAGTGGTTTATCTCTACATTTTACTCATGGTCACAGAAAAGTAGCTTTATATTGGAACACGTTAATCGATCTTGATATAAGCATCATTGGTGTACCCTTACCTTTCAATCATTTGTGTTTGTACGATTGCTGTGACGTATCATTTTGTTATGATTTTCTGCGTCATCGTGTTCTGTTGATAGTATGCTACTTGGGCACGGAACCCATCAAAAGAATTCGTTTTGTTCCCACAAAATAGAAAAAAAATATACAAGGCGTATTCAATTTAAACCTCATTTTTTTTCTATAGAACAGACAAGCCGACAATGACACCATTCTTGGGGGGGGGGGCAAGTAAATCTCAACTTGACAAGATATACTATGAAAAAATTAATTAACTTATATCCAAATGCTCTGCTTGTAGGACCTTACCGAATTACAGTGAAGACATTGTTTGTAATGTTGGTGATGCTATTGAACGCACAGCTGAGTTTATAAGCTTTTTACTCAAGTGAAAATACTGACAAAAAATTCAATTAAACTATTCAATAATTCTTAGTGTAATGTTAATGTCGTCATTACAATTTGTGTTTTTGACATTGTCAGAACTGTTGATTCCATAGTAGGGACTGCCTGTACATTTTGGTATGGATAATATATTACGTCATCGGACTGTTTATAAGTTTTATCCTAATACTGGGTATTAGTTCAGTCAATCGTAAGTGGTGGTTAAGTATACATCAGTAAGTAGAATACTGTGAGTATTTTTTAATATGCAGAAAAAATGACATCCCAAACGCATACAAACTCAACTTGTGACCCTCTAATAATTCTAGTTATGATAATAGCGTATTTTGCTCATCATATTATATGATTAATGGGGGTATGGATTGTGACAAACTTTCGATTCTTAACTCTATTTTGTAGGGGAAATAGATGGGTCTCCTTTGTGACTGCCAAAGCGGATTAAATCATTAACAATAGTGCCGTTGTAATCATCTGTCGAGATAAAAAGTTGAAGTCAGCAATCAGAAGAAAATAACCAGTTTATCGATATTTCTGTTCTCAGCATTATCGATGTATACTTCTGAGTTCGATTCGCTTGCGCTATATAATGGCGTCCATTCATACACGTCACCATGGAGACAACGATCGATGGAACTCTTGTATATAGAATAGTGTGTACATGTGCAGTTACATACCGGTCTGGAGTGTGTTGACGGTTGTGTTATCACCGTCGCCACATCAAAACTGACTGTAGAATTACAGAGCGAGTGTTAACTAGTCGTGCCAATTTGACAACCTGACATCCATCGTTCGCTTGGCTTATATGGCAAGGTTGTGCATTGAAGGCAGTTCATGAACTTTTATTGTGACATTTTCGAAGCCTAGCCGAAGGGTTTAGTCTTCGATTGTGTGAACTCGTTTCAGATGGGATTTTTCCTTGCCTAATCTCGTCGCAACACAGAAAAAGATATTTGCCACTTGAAGTGCCGTCGGGCTTGCCAAAGTCACCTCAATAGCTACCTGTTTTACGAAAAAGTGTGACGACTGCCGTCTACGAGACGAGACGTATGAAGTATCCACGAAACCAAGGAGTAAGTGTTACGCCATAATACGAGGCCTTCGCGTATCTGTGGTTGTTTCCAGTCACTGCCCAAGAACTTCAAAGTAGAATGTGTTATTGGAGAATGAAATTTATCAACTAGAGTATTACTTGGAAATCGGAAGTCTGTTTATTTACGTGTGAACATTCAAATTTTTGACGCAATGGCTGAATATAGTCTTGTACCAAAGACATCCCAATGGGGAAAGAAACGCATCAAGGAGAAAACAGTTCTGGACGAAGACGGTCGCCCGATACGCCGGAAAGCTGTTGTAAAGAAGGATATGACAGAACAGGCCGTTAAAGAAAACATTTTCGACTCAAAATTACTTCAGAAACACCTCAATATGCTGGAAACTCATAAAAACAGAAGGATCCATCAGATCGACCGTGAGCTAATCGAGGCAGAACGATTTCTTGACCGTCTCAATGCAGAGAAGGAATCGTTAAGACAGCGGAGACGTTCAGCCAGTGAATTTGGTAATTCTTTCGTTCTGCAGCAGATCTTGAAATCACTCGGTCTGCCAACTGAAGTTCCAACTTTTGGGCCCGCGAAACAATATCAGACTAGAGGACTGAGAAGTAAGAACAGCTCGGAGCAACGCAGTGTTTCTCCGGGATCGGTAATCTCTCAGAATACACCAACGCCGAGTCGTCTTTCTCATACCAGCTCTTCGAAGCAGCCAAACGGTAACCAGAGCGTAAACAATATTAATCAACCGAGTACTCTTCCAACCCTCAAACAAACTGACCTTGATCTTGATAGTGGATCTAGCACCACCAACGGTCAAGATATTGACGACGAGTCCGTTAGTATACAGCTTGAAGATGGCGAAGATGGAGACGATGAAGATGACAAGGATAAGAAAAGGGTAAAGAGAGTGACGTTTAGTGGTATAGATATCAAAAGTGATAGCAACGAGTCAGAAGATGATGTTACTGATGTCGTTGAAAGTTCAGTTAAACCAGACGACGAAGAAGAAGACAACGATTTGCCATGGGAACTCAGGTGCCTACATTGGGACATGGCTGCTCGACAACAACAGAAATCACCTGAACTCGAGAGTCCTGCTATCTTGAAGTGGAAAAAAATTCTGAAAGAGGAAAAGAAATGTCCTGTCCCCGAGTGTACGATGCATAGTAAACGATACAATCATTTCAGAAAACACCGTGTAGGTGCTAAACATACAGCATGGAGTTATGACAACTCTCAAAAGCTACCAATTTTACCTGCAGGACGAAACAGTGCCGCTAGCGGTGCTAGTCGGAGGAGTGTAACTCCAGGAACAACAACTTCATCCCCTAGTCCTAACATATTTCGAGATTTGGACAGCGAAAATGGCGAGGATAGTTTGGATATTGACTGGTGTAAAGCAGAGGCTATATCATCCGTTAGAAGACCCTTGAGGGGATCAAATCGTGAAAAAATGATGGCGTACAAGGAGGCTTCCTTACGAAACGCGTTTGACATCATGCGTGAGAGGGTAGCAGCTGAGAGGCCTCCGCCGTTCAATAAAAACTATGGCGAACCAACACCAAACTGGAAGATTTTAAATCCACTGAAACTACGTCATCGAATCTTCCACAAGTCACCATTGTACGTGAAATGGAAAATGTAATGTTTGACCCATCATGTCTGTACGTGTAATGTCAACTTGAAACGTCTTCGACAACATGATGTAGTAGCCCATATTAAATCTATTACCCGTCTGAATAACTATTGAGATATGACAACTTTCAGATGTCATAAAACATTATTCTCAAATCATATGAAGAAACTTGTTGAATCGGGACCTCCGTCTTATTTACAGATAATCTGCTATTAACTTTAATGTATTTGGAATCCTCAAACTGACTGTAAAATGTCAAATCACATGACATTACAATATTGCCATTCTGTGTACGTACTGTACGATCATGAATGTTTCATTTCCAAATTTTACTAAATGAAGCCCTTTTTTTATTCATCTACCGACCGCAAGGGGGCGGGCTTCGATATACATTCTCTTTATTGTGAAAACTATTTAATCATTTTGGATGTTTTAGTGTAACAAATTAATACAGTGAGTTCAACAAATGTTCTGGTGGATCACAGACACAGACAAGGAAAAGATACATTTACATCAGAACCTCATCCATCCGAATGTCTTTTCCTTGTACGTACATCTACATACATCCACCACTCTGGCAACTGCGGCTTCGGTTTACAAAGATAAACACGTCAAACTAAAACTATTGTTGTTCAATATATGTATGATAGATTACACAAGTGGGTGATAGCGATGTCCGTGTTATGAAAATCTACACCCTACGACCAAGATAGTGTAAACATTGGAAGTCCCCAAAAATGTACACTGCAAGGTTATGGAAGTCATCAAAAATGCCACCTTACAGAGAGTATAATTAAACCATGGACCTTTCAATAGCTTATGTCAGCATGTGGCGACAATAGTTTTAGTTTGCATCTTTTTTTAGTAAATCGATACCTCAATTGCTAGTGACATATCGACATTAATGATACAATAATCCTGTGACTTTCCTTTGATTTTCAAAGTGGGTCATTATTTAGCATTGCAACAATGACAGTAACTATAGAAATTCCGCTCGCTGTCATTTCTCAATGTCTATGACGTCGCTAACACCAACCCACTTGCTTGGGAACACGATGCTGTGTCGGAGATTGCGTAAATTCTATAGTAAATGTGTGAACAGCTCACAGGATTTGTTGGCAATTATTGTGTACATTTCATGTTGTTATAATTAATTTAGCAGGTAGCTCAATGGACTTTATTTATATCATTTTACAAAATGCTAGTGGCATCGACGAATGCATAATTATTTACATTTTGTAATTGAGATTGGGAGGAGTGACCCATTTGGGTAAATGACCGACGTACTATACTAGTCCACTCTATAAAAATGGCATATAAACTGTGTGTATCTGTCAATTCAAGAACCATGGCTCATCATTTCCCATGTTGACATCGCTAACTTCTAGTAATATGAGTCTGTTATGATATTTTCTCACAGTCCTCAGTCTGTATAGACGCTACCACAGTATAGAGCCATGGGTCAAGCGATCGTTATTTTACATTTTTGACCGTATTGAGATTCTAAAAATGCATCTAAAGTGTAAAGATTTTGCTTTTTTGAAGATAAGACCAAAACTGCCAATCGTGCAGACCAAACGCGTACGCGTGCAGCACGATTGACATTTTTGAAAGCCGACACAGTCAAGTTGCACGATTAACATTTTTGACACGACAGTCTAGAGAATGTTGTTTATTTTCGTTTTTTGGTCAAGTTTAGAGTCGCCTGGCTTACTAGTCTCATTGTGTAGAGCGTCAAACATTGATAATTGATCCTAGCTCTATCTGTTATGTTATATTGAGCAGAACTTATTCGAGACACCAAATGCGAAATGACAAATTAAACATGTTTTAATACATTGATTTTGAGTCAAACCTTTCATTAATTGCTGCATCGTTGTCAGATTTTGTCATTTTAATAGTAAATTTTGGAGAAGATTCTTTATTGAATGTTTTTAATATGTGTACTGTAAATTTGTCTTTTTGTGTGTGTTTTTGATGTTGTTCGTGCAATTTATTCTGTTTGTGAGCTTGCTCTCGAAATAAAACTATTATTATTATTATTATTAAATTGTTTACTAAATGTTATTTGTCTCCAAATGCCTAAGCGTTTTGATCGTAACTATAGAGGATAGTATTTTATACATACATAAATACATACAATACACACACACACACACACACACACACACACACACACACACACACACACACACACACACACACACACACACACATACATACATACATACATACATACATACATACATACATACATACATACATACATGTATATAACTGTACAACGGCTAACACCCAACTAAGTCAACATGCACATGTACACACGTGCCTACAAAATACCAAATATAGCTTGCTTCGACAAAGATACTTTATTGATTTAACTACAATGGTACAGAGAAAGCCATACATGTGGAATACAATACAAAAGTGAATGAAGTTCCACGATTACAGTACATGCAGGGACTCACTGATGTCGCATTTAAGTGTGTGAGTACATCATTTCAAATACTTGCAAACCATAGTTTTGGCCAGTTGAACAAGGCAGTTCCTACCACCTGTTGGATTCCGATCACGTTCACACCAAAATTGCGTACAGAGTTAAAATCAGTTAAAACATTTCTTCAACCACCTACGTTGTTTGTTTTTTACGAGATGTAGGCAGTGATTATATTGTCTTTTTAGACTACTGTATAACTCTCTGGGTAGGCAAATGGATGAAATTTCGGTGATGTTTGGGGTCACGGTCAAATCCTGGTGGAAAATGGTCGCAAAGTTTCTAAATATTAACGTCTGCCGTCCAGTACTACATTATATAAACATCAACCTCGCTGGAAAAAAATAACTAGGAAGTGACGTATCTTCTTTGAAATATTAAAATAAAACAGTAAAAGATCAACTTGTTCAATATACGAGTTAAAAATCCTTCGATGAATACCATGCGATCACATGCAGTGACACAGTTTAAAATGAGATCAAAAAAACCCCGGCCACCCGTGAAAATTTAATGTCCACTTAACACTGACTATAAACTACAACAATATCAAATACGGCAGTTTTAGATCTGATAAATGAAATGGTAATGAAATCTAATATGTAAAGTTAAATACGCACAGATTTGGTAAAAAAATCTTCGTGTTACCAATGTAATAATGTTGTGACTAGTGAACAATGCCGTCTGGTAATTTAAAGTACAAAGATATGCAATACTTTAAAAGGGAAGGCACCTTGAAGATGAAAGTGGCGATGATGCGTCGTCGTCGTCGTTGTTGTTGTTGTTGTTGTTGTTGTTGTCGTCGTCGTCGTCGTCGTCGTCGTCGTCGTCGTCGTCGTCGTTGTTGTTGTTGTTGTTGTTGTTGTTGTTGTTGTTGTTGAAACTGAGATAAGTTTTTTTAGAACGTAGAGGAATGTTGGGAACACGGCTTATCTCCAAATTATAGTGTTTTTTTTTTAAGTTTTCAACTTCTCTTGTGACCTTTACAAGGGAATCTATTTCTCCATAATTTCATCAAAAATTCATTTTCAAGGTGCTTCCGAAGTGTGAAAACACAGAGGTGTTTGTTGTCTTAACAGAGTTGTTTACTTATTTATTTGTCTTCATGGAGAGAAAAGTTTTACAATACCTGAAAAAGTTGAACAGTACGCTCAAGGCACATCGACATAGTTTGTTTTTTGTCTAATATATGTGGCAGTTACCTAATTGAATTTTAATATCTTGGTGTAACCACTTCTCAGATGTACTGTGTATTTCGACTAATACACATACACGCGCCTATGCCAATGCTAAACTGAAGCTCATGCTACGATGCAGTGCAGCTGGGTATCAAATCGGATTCACGATGTACACCTACATTTACAAGCTTATACGCTATTTGTCACCAAAATGCCCGGATGTACAATGACACAATTACATCAGCTCTGAAAACAGAAATTCTTCTTCAGAGATTTAATTGTCCGGTTCAGATTAGTTTTTTTTATAATATTTAAATTCGAAAGTTGGCTGCTATAAGAAATAAGACCACTCATCGTTTTCATGATTTTCTGCTAAATGTGACCACATCATTTAAACGGGTTTTATGGAAATATGACCCCATTTAGATCAAAAGAACTAACACCAAATTATGCATGAGATGTATTTCTTTAAATTTGGTCTAGAATAGATTTGATTTGGGCCAAGAAGTTGCAAGAAGACAACAGTTTTGTTCCAAATGTTTTGGCGGGAAAGCGTTTGATTCGGAAGAGTTGGTTGATGTGTGAGGGCGCGCCGACACGGTGTACCTTTACACAGCCTGGATGAAGTTTTACTGCTAATTCATTAAATTTGGTTTCAAATCAGTTACAAAATGATGGGAAGACTTGTACATGATTTGATAAAGTCTTTTTTTTTTCTTTTCCTTTTTTTTTGCAAACAGCCTCTGTGGGTGAATATTGATTCCTGGGTAACTGCAGGTATAAAATCAACAAACAGAATAAAGAAAAAAATAACAAATAGAATAAAGACCTTATTAACAACAAAGTATGTATTTCAGATCATAATTTCTTCGTAATTATAACATAACATTTCGTATCATAAGATGATTTGGTGGACCACGATGACAAGTCCTCTTCAGTTCTGCAGCAGACTAGGCAGTTACTCTACCCTTCTCGATGTTGTCAAGTTCACGTGACATCTGGCATGCAACACATGGACCACAGTACGTCGCTGCACAGCAATCTTTCATGATGGAACCCTGGCGGGAAAACAAATACATCAAGAATTAATCGACATGAACCAGGGAAAACAAGACTTCATCATTCTTGTTATTAATATCGTCACCACCATAAGCACAACATCGTCGTCATCATCATCGTCATCATCATCATCATCATCATCATCATCATCATCACCATCATCATCATCATCATCATCATCATCACTCTATCATTGAGTTTTTCACTTTTTTATGTTACGGTTTCTTTAATTTCTTAAAATTGCGGACGACGCAGCAAATAATTCATACCTCAATGTGGTGCTGAGTTCGTACTTTAGTACGCATGACAGTCAGTGCACCTGGAACGCAGCATGGCACACAACAGTGCTCTCCAAGACGTGTCGCCAGTTGACACTGGAAGCAGAGAAAACAGAAATATCCGCACATACCTACATTGGAAGAAGAGAAGGAGCGGATAAATATTGAATGATAATTAGTAGTTTAGAAGAGCAAGCGACGAATGATAGCGTTCTTTTCAATTCCCATGAAGAAATTGAAGGGCGCCACCAAGCGACAGACATGCAAATGAAGGGCTTACTAAATGTCGTCACAATAATGGTATATTATACACAATAAACACACACACACACACACACACACACACACACACACACACACACACACACAAAAGCATCTGATAAAGGAAAAGTTTGGTAAAACAAATTTAAAAACAATGTCAACTTACATGATTTGCAATCTTCGAAGCAACCAAATACACCAGTAGTCCAATCTCTTTCCTGGAACGTTACCTATTGTTTGGAATGTGTGAAAAGTAAAAATTATGAAAAAATGTCCGAATGTTCAAAAAGAAATTAATTCCAAAACGTATAACTCATTCTTACAGTGAATTCACTGCCCCCCCCCCCCGAATGGTGAGGAGAAGTCTGTGAAGGACGACTACTACGTGACAATGTTCAACTAAGTTGTCACGACCTTTATGAACGTTCAATGACCCCCGCTTCGACATTTTGTGAAATCCGTGTCAGCTATGTACTGCATAGCGCTTGGCCTCCTTATTCAAAACAACTTTTGTCTACCCATGTCTGATCAGCTCGACACACAGGATGACCGCATTATCTCAGTCCGTATCTCCCTAAATTCAACTGCCTTCAAGTTCAAATATACTATTTACTACATCAGAAAGACAGAGATAAGACGAATGCAGAATAAGGTTAAGCCCTACATTGGGACTTTCGAAGTTTGCTAGATAGGTCATATTTATATTTGAAAGATGTGGTCTTTTCCCAATGATGGTTAAAAAGTTTCTCAAATGTGAAAACAAACATTTGTTTAAGATGAAGCCGACCAACAGCACATTCACTTGACACAAGAAAAATATGAATAAAATATTTGTTTTAAACACAACTGTGTTCATTTATGTGAATTGATGTTCTGAGTGACATGAATGACTGCAAAACATCGGGGTGAACGCGTATGACCCTCGAGTTGTATCATCAGTGACGGGGTTCAGCCATGCAATAAATTACTACTGTAGTATGAATAAAATGAGATCATCAGACTCACGACCATATATAGTTTTCTTGTCAAGTGAAATAGTCTTCCTAAAAATCACGAACAGAGACTAAATGTGGAATAACGAATATATGTGGTGGATGTGTACTCACAGTAACATGTTGGGTTGTAACTACAGACTGGGCACCTGGCTGTGTAGTTATCACCTGTGTCGTCATCTTTGCAGAAGTATTAGGCTCTCACTTACACAAATTAGGACCTAGATTACAAATATACAACAACAACAAAATCATAAATTTTCTGAATTAACGTTTTCCCAAATCCCCCATATGCAAATTGACCCGCATCCGACACACACAGCCTTGCACGTAATTACCATAACAACTCATCATTTCGTCAGCATATTGCCGTGGTACGATTTCAAATTATTCCAAAATATATATTATTTATTGAATTATTCTTGTACTTCTTGGTGGTAGCTAACATCAATCATTCGGTCAATCTTTACGTTTCAATCAAATTTCAGATTGGGATTCATAATGTCATTTACTTTCCCTGTTCGTAATAAGTTCACATCCACGGCAGCTATATGAAAGATTGGTCCAAAACAACGCCCCTATATAAATAACTCTCATGGTTCAACTGATAAAAGAGCACTAATTCGTGAACCCGGGATTTAAACCCTGGCCCTTAAAAAGACTGTCCTACTCCTAAAAATAATCGGTTTCTCATAACACAGACATGTGCTCATAACCAACGGCTATAGTCGCTACGCATGAAAGAGTACCATTTTCTGTGAAAAATACTAACGCCATGAAATAGCTTTCTTCACATAGCCATTAAACATCGAGTTTTAGAATTACCTGTATAATATATGCATACTAAAGCATACTAATGAGTTTACCGCGCATGGCGTTAGGGAAAATGGGTGACTTTGTATGTAGATTCTTGTAAACCCTGCGCCCCGTGCATTTACAGTTGAATCAGAGATAAGCCCGTAATACATTGCACAAGACATCTAATGACCCTTGTAGAATACATGTAATATCTCATGCAGTAGTCCTCTGTGATAACACCTTTTATAGCCAAAAAAAATATCCATAAGTGTACAGCTACCGAGAATAGTCCACAACTACTATAACAAATATGACATTATTAACATGCTTTGAAATTAGATACTTTTGTTTATTCTGTACGTAAAGTTCTGTGCATATAGCTATAGCTGTAGTGATGTTTATCAGGCATACGACACACACATTGTGGTGAAAGTGGACTAGTTTTAACTGCGCAGTCGCCGTACGTACATACGTGTATGGAATACAGGTGACTAAAATTCTCCTTATTGTACCCGCAGCGGCTGACGGCCTGCTAGGTTTACAAATGTCAAAGTGTTCAATATAGAATATTACAGAATTAACACGAAGGTCATTTTTTATTGGCCCGGAAATCCTCTATCATTTGTCAAGGGACTGGTGTCACTGACAACAGATAAATAAAATTGCGCAACAGAGATGGGTTTTTTTACGCGCAGCTAATCGATAAAATTTCACTAAAATTATCATTTATATATATATATATATATTCTCTGCAGTTGAAATTATTTCACGTTCGGAAAGGTTTTATTTGTAATATCACACGTGCCAGACTATCTCAACGACCATATATATTAGGTAATAAATAGAATAAAATAGTATTATTGAAAAGGGATCGTAAATATAGATGATGCAATAATACACATTGGGAGTTATGTATAGTATCAGTTACTTGCAGAGACAGTGGAATTCACGCAATAGCTCTCAAATTTCTCTAATCCTTTCACATGCACTTAATATCCAAATACTTGAAAATGCCAACTATGTGAACCGGCCTGACCTTTGCACTTTGACCGCAAAGTCACCATCTCCAAATAAAACCGATCAAATTTATCAAAGAAGGTCGACATTTTGAAATGTACAAAAGAATAATAATTATCAGAACACTTAAAATATTGAAATATACATAGTGTATTTTTTATTTTAGGGAAATGAATTTTTTCGTATATAGAAGAATGGAATAAATTTGTATGTGTTATTTGTCATTCGTACAATGATATGTTTAATATGGTCGGACTGGCATTTAATGTCTGGTATTCAAACAGATGCATATTGTGCGATCAATGGGAAGAGCACGCGATTAAAATATCAGACATTGTGATTTGATGGCACCTGGTTATTTGAGCGTTTGAGATAGCTGCTCGTCGAAAATGATGCATTTGTGAACTACTAGTAGATTCAAGGAGGGGGTGGGGCTATTACGGTATTGGTGATCAATAGCTGCAAAAGCTGTGTATTTTTTTTAAATTGTGTTTGTATTTCCAAAAAAATACACAAATTGCAAGAATAACACAACACGACACACTTCGGTTTCAATTGCACATGTCTATCCAATAGATTCATAAGCTTATAGGTGTGTCGTATGATAATTTACTTTTTTACTTGACTGTGAAGTAGAGTAGAGAATTTCGTCATCGCTATCACACATCACCGTATACTGAATATTTAATACAGACGAGATTTGATGAAGAAGGATCAACACAGGCGGAAAGTGGGGTGGAATCATCGCGAAAAAAGCAAACGGGCGAGGTTTATCCCGTTCTGTATCACGTTGCGGTAATCGCATTTGTCACTAGTACACTACATGAGAATAGTACAACGACCGCGACTATAGTATGTATGGGTGCGACGTGATGTCTCCGATTACACGCGACCCTCCGAGCTAAATGTCACAGTGTCGGTCTTTATGCTTCACTTCATATGGGCGCCTAATATTCCTTAGATTGTTGTTTTCCTTGTCTACAGGCTAAATACTTGCATAACAACGTTTTGACTTGAATATATGCCCACCTATATCATGGCAAGAACACCATTTATCTTCTAGTATACAGAGTATATTGATACATTTCTACAGAGCTCTGCATTTCTAGTACCAGGATTCATGTGATATATTCCTTAGGAAAACAACAATACGCGTCCCTGTGTTTCATTCTGAGAACAATTAGGCCCTATATTGTTTTCTTGACAAGTGGCCATGCCACATAACGTGTAGATTATAACTCAGAATTTCCTATCCTATTACTACAACGAAAATCATACACCAATAAAGCCCCAACCTTAGGTTTATCAGGGAGGTATAAATTTTGGCGATGGTCTCGTTAGATAATGGTAGCTCATCTCACGAAAAGAAAGTGTAACAATATTGGTAAAGATGTTTGTCACAACAGACCAATGACGAAACGCTGTTGGTAAGATCATATCTAGCCAGATGTTAAAATGTAGCAATGTTTAATGAGATTTTTTGTCGAGCAAGGCGACGTTTTGTTTGAGGGTTGATGACTTTCGTTGTAGTTGCAGTTTTGACTATGAATTTTACAAAAGCATGTTGTTACCCTTTAATATTAGACATTTAATGTGGGAACTGTCATCCAATTTTATACACATTATATAAACATCCAACAGACCGATCAGAACACAAGGTATTTAAATTAGCCTACATTCAACTGATGGGCGAATATGCAAAAATGATAGATGGCATTTATGAATATTAATGAAATCAATGCAGTGTGGATGGATGGATGGATGACTAATACCAAAAAAAACCCGGTTGAGGTCATCATGTCATCCCGTCGATATTATTCGATATATGTATGTTTTGATAATAATTCCACATTTACCACGTCATCAAGAGTTTGCAACCTTTTCGGAACTATAACTTTGATACATAAATAATATCGCGAAGAACGCAAACAACTAAAACGAAAGATTCAACAAATAACAACCCAGAGCAATTCAAATTTGATACTTCTATAAAGTCTAAGTGAGGGAAAGAAAACACGCGGAAATATACATTTAGGGGACAAATATACAAAACAAAGGTCAATTCGTTTCACACTACTGGTTCTTTGCAAATATAAGTACATTCTCGTGACGAATGTAAACTGACTCGAAATTTCATTAGTAGATGAAATTATTAATTCATAGCAAGTATTTATTTTTTTGTTTGAAGGTTGTTCTGAAAACACCTTAATTGGCAAGATATAACTCGTATTATTAATAATATATTTAATATTAATATTTTGTAAAGATGAAAATTAATTTCTTAATTTCACACCAAAAGAATAATGATTACAAATTGCATTCTCGCAAGCCGTGAAAGAGGCGGTGGGTTTACGATGATAAATTGTTACACATCGGTTTTGGCATCAAACGTACGTGGTGGTGTTTGTGTTCACTGAGACCAGTTACAGAGGCCCTGCGATAATTGAATGCCAATCTACCTAACAAGGTGTACTACTTGTTGTACCGTTTTCACAGTATTGAAATTGCCAACAGACCAATTAAGTAAAATTAATGACAATTGTCACGTGTGAAATAGCTGTCTCCGTTATGCGAGAAATTTCAATATTTGATCGAGGAATAAAATTCAATGTGGTTGAATTATTCAGGAATTCGTCGAACTGGAAAGAAATAGTCATGTGAGAGAGTACGATATGACATTAACGAATTGAGAGCTTGTTGTTCTAAATTTAACGTCATGTTGCCGTTTCAGACGGTACGTCAGACCAGCAACTTTTACACTGTCGTGGATGTAATAAATTCAGAAGTGTGTTAATAATAATAACGACAACAAGATTACTGTTGCAGTAACGCTTGTAGAGAGTGTACGACCCGGTGAATGTGTTGATGCTTGTGGCAATATTGATAAATGAGTGTACGTGTTCTGGAGTAGTTTGTCTGCGTGTATGTATGGAGCTTTGTTTGAAATAACATGCAATCTGCCTACGGAATACAGAAGAATTGAAGGTCACAGCCCCCTTTGAAATGAACTTAATGAGCTATTCATTCGAAATATGTTTAAGGCAGCGCCAGTGGTATTGCAGCATAACTGATTAGCAAATTTAATAAAACGCATCAACAAATGTTTCTTTAGACACAATATTCCTAATTAGATTATCTTGCCTTAGATTATTTTTTTTTATATTCGAAGCAACAAAAGATCCAAATAATATGTCGAACGGTTCCTTATTTTATAACCTTTGACATCTACGACATACATATATACACACACGCACGCACGTACGTGCGTGCATACATACACACACACATACATACATACATACATACATACATACATACATACATACATACACACACACACACACACACATACATACATACATACATACATACATACATACATACATACATACATACATACATACATACATACATACATACATACATACATACATACATACATACATACATTCATACATACATACATACATACATAATATTGAACCTTCAGTTCAGTTGTGCTAATAACAATTCCACACCTCTCTGTTAATTATGCACACTCTATTACTGTAGGGAAAGGCAACCATTTTCTCCAATTTAACATTTCTACCTTTCCTTCTGTTACTAACGTGATATTGAGACTTCTTCTTCTTTTTAGAGAGGTCGTGTTGTTGTACTCCATGTCGTTGAAAGGAAGGGGGGTTGTACGTACCACGCCCAAGAGCTGTTTCATTTGATGTGATTCGAGCTCATCAGTTTCCGTTCGGATGACGAATGAATGTACATCGTCATCACCCAATCCTGTTCCTAATTTCCGACTACTCATAGACATGAATTAAAGATATATTATGTAACTCCACTCTAACTCGTTAAAATACACACTACTGTACCTGTTTGACAAGAGATTACACTTCCGCCACCAATCTATACGGAGGATGCTGTGATGGAGCAAGAAATTATTCCCTTCCCGACTATCGACAAGAAGAATAAAATTGTAATAATAATACTTTATGAATGCGCCAGCTGTCGCCGCCCGTGCTATTGAAATTTACATAGATGTCGTTGTAGCACAGTAGTGTAGTGCGAGTGAAATGACGTGACAACCTACGCTGTTCTAAATATTGATCTACACGCATATTCATTTTTGTCATCACGATTCTTAGGTCATGAATCTAGCGTTTTTCTCACGAACCTATTTTTCTTTAACTCCCGATATGTTTCCGGAGGGGTGATAGTCAGATTATAGCACAGTATGTGTGATGACATGTGAGGAAGAGTGCAACCTATATTAAAGGCGACTAATTATTAATTGGCCCTAGAGGTAGAACTACGGCACAGTGTTGTAGACACGTATGGTTGCAACCCAAGCGTTACCATACAGCTTGGAGAGAAACAAAGCAACGGAGACAGATAAACAGAGAAGGGAAGGAATGACAGGAAAAATTATGGTGATGAAACTTAAACCGTGAAGTACTATAATTGTGACCTTACATACAAAAGCGAGGGGCAATACAAATGAAATGATAAAGGCTGCGGAGCCGGGTCATAGCACTCAAAGAAAAACCAACAACCACATAGGAAAATAGCGGAAAGTATAACATAACGTGATATTATTATTAAGGTCAACAATATATCAATGTACATTTAACTCATATAGATTTATTAAACTTCTAAACGGGAGAAAATAAGTAACATGCAGATACGCTTTACCGAATACTTTACAAAATATCTTTATTTTTAAATTAAAATGTGTTAAATTATCATGTCATATTTGTATGGTATTGGAATATGATATGGCATATATATGTGTGTGTGTGTGTGTGTGTGTGTGTGTGTGTGTGTGTGTGTGTGTGTGTACGTCGGCCGTTATCGTTTTGCTTTCATCCTCGATACCCTGCTGGGTTCACGGTCACCCAAAGTCATCGTCTCAAATAGCGATATCTATTTTTGTTGGCGTCGTGTAAAAATTCACATAAAATATGTGTATGATTCTATGACCTAATAATTTTGTTCAACATCGCATGACTGGCTTATATTTACGTTTTTTTAATAAAAAAAAAACAGACACCATAAAATTCTACCTCAGTAGTAGTACACTGTAGGTAATCATTACTGAAGGGGGTACTTTCATTTAGGAAGCTTGGAGTCTTTGAAAAAAGAGAGTTGCTGAAGGTAAAATAGACATGCGAAAACAGGTCGAGTGTGACATGAAAATGTCTGTTTTCTAAATTAATTAGATGGAGGTCAAAGGTTCTGACATTCATCAACTTGAAGAAGTTTGAGAAACAGGCCTATGTCCTGTCATCGTTAGAATGTCATCAAAATGGAGTGTTGATAAGAGTTAATACGCCGTATTCCGGTTATCGAAGAAGCCCCGAAAAGATAAAAGATATGATTGTTTGGCCACTAGGGGCGCTGTTTTAGAACCGGAAGTGAGGGCCAGAATTGTAGAGCATTGTTGCCGAAGCATAGAGTCTATAGGCATCGTAACCACTGACTAAGGATTTTCTGTCATTCCCCGTAACTTTACGCTATAATATTGCATTATCGCCCATCAAATAACGAAATAGCAAATTAACCTCTTGTTCTAATATTTCGCGTAAGTTTGGCTCTGCAATTCGACCGTGAGGAAAACCCAAAAGTAGCAACATTTTGAAACGGGTAGTACACTGACATCTCACTCACGTTTTCAGTGTGGAGAAATTGTAGCGATTGCTTCCAGTCAAACATCGGAACGGAAAAAGGTACAAAAACAGAGGAAAGAACCCTCAAAATCACAATATACGCTACAGTGTATTGCAGCTTGTATAAAACCAATCTGATTAAAATCCGATGTAGATGTCGGCTAATCGTTCATTGCTATTTTACTTTCGTTATTGTGCCTGAATTGACCTTCGTGGTACATGTTTGATCGCCTCCTCTACCGATCAGGACAAAAACGTAAACATGTACCACGAAGGTCAATTCAGGCAAAATAACGAAGGTAAAATAGCAATGAACGATCAGCCGACATCTACATCGGATTTTAATCAGATCGGTATAAGACATGGTATGATGAGTGAACCACGTAAACATTACATGGAAGGCCGATTCATTGAAGGGGTGGGCGGTGTGGTACATCAATCACAATAACAATATTTATGATTCGTTGCCGACTTCAATGGGGTTTTTTATACACTGATGGTCCTGAATGAAGAATAGCAAGCTAACCAAAGTGTGATAGTAAAGATGAGTATATCAATACAAATATGTTTATGCCAACTTATAACCAGTACAGGAAATGTTTTTTCCCGGACAAAGTTTTATGATTTCACCCGTGGTGCTACACCACTGTTCTAATAAACAAGAAAGGCCTAAGTATGCGGCGACATCAGTTACAATATAAACATGTGGCTTGGTAATTGTCGACCGAACTCTCAATATTGCAATGACTGTAGCTGGAAGCTGTTCAATCTGATTAAAATCCGATGTAGATGTCGGCTAATCGTTCATTGCTATTTTACCTTCGTTATTTTGCCTGATAATATTTTTCTTGGTACATGTTTACATTTTTTAGCCTGATCGTAGAGGAGGCGATCAGGCAAGCTAAAAAAATGTAAACATGTACCAAGAAGGTCAATTCAGGCAAAATAACGAAGGTAAAATAGCAATGAACGATCAGCCAACATCTACATCGGATTTTAATCAGATTGGAAGCTGTTGTCAGATTTGTAATTTTCTAATCGTTCTTTTGTCAAGCAACAGACACCAGTAAGGTAAAGAAATATGTTTATCATGTCTACATCGGGTATATTTCGAAGGTCCTCCGTCCAACTTTCAATGTTTCCGCTGTCGATTAGTTCTATCTTTTGATGCTTGACATCCACTATTCGTCTCCTCTTCCGTTCTCTCAGAAAATTATCATTTTCTAGTGTTTCAAGACCAAGGATGACAGCATTTCTGGCGATATCTAGTAGATTTAGAAGTAGTAATTTTCCACTCTTTTATGAATGCACGGAGTTCTTTTACGCCCATTTTGTTGACAGCTTCATACATCGCCATACTATTAGAAGCCATGACGAAAATTCTGGCCCTCACTTTGTCAGATATGGTGCGCCCTCTCGCGATACTTTCCTGCGAAACAACCGGAAGTTCGATAACCGGAATACGCCGTATTGGGTTTAACTCGTACACCACTTCAAGTATACTCACCACATCTACTCTATTCCACCTTACAAGTCATCTTCACTCGTAATGACATAGGTATGAGCGGGATGACACATATAATCACACTACACAAGCATACATGCAACCGTGCACGCATGCTGCACTTTCATTCATTCATTCATTCATTCATTCATTCACACACACACATACCTACCTATAACCTACCTACCTACCTACATACATACATACATACATACATACATACATACATACATACATACATACATACATTCATTCATACATACATAAATACATACACAGACAGACAGACAGACACACACACACACACAACACACACACACACACACACACACATACATACATACATACATACATACATACATACATACATACATACATACATACATACATACATACATACATACATACATACATACATACATACACAAAGTGATATGCATTGACTCGACTTGCCGTCTACGTCATATAGAAACGTTACGTAATACACACCAATTACATATTTCCGGTTGACAGACTTTACTAAACTTACACATAGAATAATTTGATGAATTAGATGAATAACTTTATATTCATTCATCCCTTTGTCTCTGAACTTCAACCCCACCCCCACCCCCACCCCACCATGTGATACACGTAGTATACAGGCCTCTATACGCGATCTGCTGATAGCCTGTTCTGCATAGAAGTTACAAGAACACAGAAGTTTCCAAAACACAGACGTTACGCGTTAGGGCCTACATGTCACCATCAAAACAACAGCTAAACATACGATTACACCACATGGGGTTTGTCTGATGTCAACGTCGGTGATGCGTACCAGCTGCTTGATATTTTTGTATACCGGGCGTAGCTTGACCTTGATTTATGCCCTGCGTACAGGCTTCCTCTGCGCTGGTCTAATAATTACGAGTGACAACGGATGGACGCGGATAATCATTATCCGATAGATAGTCAAATTAAACATAGCCACAGACTGCAATAGACCATCGAGTGAATAGTCTGCAGACAGGATAGCCTTCACATGTATACATATGAATAGGAATACACTGTCACTTTTGTATTTACTATTTATTCACTATTTACCGTTAACTTTAGTATTCATAACACACGCCGGACTGGGTTCAACGAGGAGGCGTACCTCAGTCTCAGAATATTCTGTGTAATTCTCAGCTTTAGATATTACACCTCTCGATACCGCGACCCCGCTTTAGTTATAGTGGTCTGAGTTCAGGTGTACCACATGACATTCACTACAATGCAAATGGTCTAATATCTAGTTCATTATGCGCATTATTCTAGAGGCTATCCGTGGCTTGTGAAAGGAGAGTCAAAGCTCTGATTACTAGAGTTTCTAGACTTTATATCATGTACTGGGTCTTGAAATATTATAGTAGAAGTTTCAAAACGCACGGAGAACACATCGAAGGAACAGAGAAAATGATAATTAGGAGTGGAAAATGTGTAACTATACTCTAAATTGTATTTGTTTGGGGTATACTATTCTCAATTTGACCCGCCGACCTTTAAATTAACGGAATCTCTGGATATATATGCGCTTGTTCTGACCTACTTGTCGACATTTGTGACCAGTCTACGTGCAAATAACCGAACTACTTTAACTGGGCAAATCGAAACGTGTCCAGTCGCTGTCTCGCGTCAATTTCTAAATAATGAATTTGTTTGAATCGGATGATGGTATTTATGTAATCAGATATTCATCTTATCAAGCTCAATACGTCATCATGGTTGAGGCACACACAGGCGTAAACTTACATTCGGAGGGGGGGAGAGTGAGAGAGAGAGAGAGAGAGAGAGAGAGAGAGAGAGAGAGAGAGAGAGAGAGAGAGAGACAGACAGACAGACAGACAGACAGACAGACAGACAGACAGACAGACAGACAGACAGACAGAGACATACAGACAGACAGACAGACAGACAGACAGACAGACAGACAGACAGACAGACAGACAGACAGACAGACAGACAGACAGGGGAGACCGGGGAACATGAAACTAGTCATCCCACTTCATACTTTTCTTACGTTTGATGTTCATTTTGTCTGATATCCACGAAATGGATCAAAGCAAGTTAACATACCAATTATCATAATTTCGATTGTAATGGCAATATTAATGTTTACATTGACGGTTAAATCAACATTATACACATTTGCACAGTATTATTAGCAAGTGATATAAACAGTGTTCTTAATATACTGATCGATAGAGATGGAAGGAACAGAAAGGATATTGTTATTTCTTGTGTCATGTCGTGTTGTGTCGTGTTGTGTTGTGTTGTGCTGTGCTGTGCTGTTGCACAATGCTACAGAGATCCGTTCATGTTTGGATCAAATCGGGTTATCAATTTTACACCTTTCGATAAAAACACATTTTTTCCATGTGTACACTTAAGTACTAGTAGTAGTACCTCATTATTTCAACAATACCACCACAGTGTTATAAACATCTAAAGAGGGCGCAGTTTCCACAACCACCGTACCGTCCATGCATGCTGTGACCTCTACGGCAAACATTTTGAGCATGTCTGTGGTAATTTGAAACCCAGCAGCAGAAGATATTTGTGGAACACTTTATCATACATACTTCAAATGAAAACACGGCTTTATGGTGGTTCAGTTTCGCATTTATGGAATAGCTGAAAGTTAGAACAGCATAATATCGAGAGAAAAAAATCACCCCCAGATAAAATATGTCAAAGACACACGGCCAATCAAGGTAACAGAAAATAGCTGTGTAATAAAATAAAAAGACGAATGCATTCACTAACTTTCTTTTGTCTCATATCTTCGAGATATAGCGCGACTAAATAGGTTTTCTAACGGGATGATGCATTATAATCGGATCTGGGCTTGTGAGTTAAGTTTGCAAGCAATTGGGCGTTGTCCACTAAACATTCAAACAAGATCAAATTCTACTTCATTAACATTCAATATAAGCTAATGACCAAAACATTCAAAATATAATATAGTAAAGGAATGCGAAGAAGAAAAAGACTGCGAGGTTTTCACATAAATTTCAATGGCAAATAAAGTCGTTACTTGGTAATTACATGCCCAGGGTATCCACGACTCAAAGGCGATGCGGTTTGCATGTCATCCCCGTACTACATTAGCATTCGATATAGGATAACGAATACGGTGAATAGATTGCGAGGTCATTCGAGCGTGAAGATACACAGCTAGATGCTACTAGTACTGCAGCTTGATGGAAAACTGACTTGTCATCACAGTCATTGACATGATTAGTAAAGCACTAAATCTGCCCACATATAGCCGATTTACATGTACGACTTACCAAATTGTACGTTTGCTAGTTCCGCAGAGTGCTTTCTCGTGCGCTTCGTAGAAGGATGCTTACAATTATACGGGTGGGTCGCCGAGTAGAGTATAACACACAAGAAGCTGCTGTTCACTGCATAACGTAGTATAGTAAGTGGCAGGGCGTTGTTCCTTCTTAGCGTTTTTTGAAACGATTCCATTTTATGTAGGGGGGTGGAAAGGATACTGAGGGCACTTATCACTGACTCCAAAGGAGCCCTGATCAACACTTTCTAAATGTGAGGAACATCTTTGATATACTAGTCTAGTAATTGACATACCTTTTTTATTTGAAGTGATAATTACTGTGTTTTGAAAAGAATAAGTGATAACATTTTCCCTCAATATTTTCACTTTCACCTCTATGTATATGCCACATCCCGTCATTAAATAGAGAAAACAAAGTTGACTTTCCTGTTTCTTTAGTCTTTCACAAATATAGCCAAATCGCTTTACATGCTCGTTTGTGAAAGTGTCGGGGTAAAAAAGGGGGTAACATGGTCGTTATCATCGTTTAGCTGTACACGCTGTTGTAAGTGTGTGTGTGTGTCTCAGAGATGTACAATAATTTAGGTATACGATGTATATGCAGTTGCTAATAATAACACGTTTCCAGGGCACAGGAGCAACATGTAATATAACGACCGTCCATCATGAATTCCTGCCATTCTTACATTAGCTACATTCCTACGAGGCCCATATCCAGGGAGATAAACAGGAAGGGAGAAAACATATCGCTGTAATGTTTACATTTTGTGTATATAGTATATTGTAATATCAGTTGCATTATTCATCAAAAAGGAGAAAGGGGTAGGACATTGTGTGCATTGAATTCGCCTGGGACTTTGTAACCTCGCCCTGTACGGATACGAACTTTATTGAATCCATTTCGCACAGGGAGGGGCCCACAAACCCGATGTATAAATATCTACCACACTAGTCAATTTACAGCATGGTGGTTTTACATTCCCCGACATGTCATTACTGTATGTACGGTGTTTACTGCTCTGGTTTACTGGAAACTGCCCCAGTACAACTTTTGATGTCGTATTCAGGTTCTGTGTTATACACAACAGTGTGTTGCATACAGTAGTAGAAAACCAGTCTGTAGAAACTGAGATACTTGTGTAATTTGACAAACACATTTTACTAACGTGGGTATTTTATTTACCAGAAAACTGTCTCTGTAACTTCCAGGCTGGTCCCTCGAAGAAAGAAACCACAAAGTTGCGGTTTGAAAATTACTCTCTTCGGAATTGTTCTGCTCGACCCGGATAGCAATGCATCTTTCTTATAAAAACAAAAGTGTCAACCGCAATTACGACACACACGCCGATTGCGTGGGCAGAGCATTGCGTTGCGTACGTACGTGTCACAGTTTGCTTTCCGACTGGGAATGTCCTTCGATCACGATACATATATTTCGCTTTGTATGGTTACACACGGTCATGACCCTTCCCTGTTTTGTGTTTACGTGCAAGTCTCAGCAAAAGTTGAGACTGGTTTGCAAAGAGGTGTGTACATATATATGTGTGCATGGTTTATGGGCAGTCGAAGCCCCGTGATTAGGTTGCGTGATTGTACAGAAATACAAGTTATTTGTAACTGCTGTGACTTGTAGCTACAGTCTGGCCACAACTTTAGAATTTTATTCGGATATAAAAAGGGTGCGGTTCGCAGGTCTGGAGTTGTTTTGCTGGTCACTTTCCTCTTAAAGGAAAAAAATTTAAAAAAACCCGTTTGTTTCCAATAACATGACTTCAAAAAATAGAGTAGGTAGATCGGAATTTTATTTTTATTTTACTTTTAAATTTCCTTGAGAGTTTGGTGATGTGTAAAAGAAGTAAATGAAGTTAATAACTTAAGTAACATGTTAGTAGACGAACACGTTATGTAGACTGTACTGTTATAGTCTAAAAAGACCAGGTCCGGGTTTCTCTCTGGAATACGATTTTTACATGTAAAAAGAGTGACCACAGATTAAGCAAAGGCATGAAGGTGTGTGTGTGTGTGTGTGTGTGTGTGTGTGTGTGTGTGTGTGTGTGTGTGTGTGTGTGTGTGTGTGTGTGTGTGTGTGTGGAAATAGAAGTACATTACTATCATTTTAATTTTTGCACACAAAAACATGTTTAGGGTCTGGGGCTTAAACTAGGATCGGTCGGGTTATCGGAAGCACACTAATTTATTTTTTTTTATTTGGCCTAATCAGCTTTTACTAGCTGCCATACTTTTATAGTTTTTTATGTTTCTTGGACAAAATAAATGAACGTCACTTTTCGAATAAATCGTTCATATCAGTCAAGTTAAAATTTCAGTAATAAGTATCTTGTGAAAGAAATCCGGCTGCTATGACAACCGTGACAGATTTCCGAATGGAGTCGTATTGAGTAGGACCGCGACCGTCTACAGTTTTACACTACTATGCAGTACCGAGGTTCAGACAATGAGGACGACATGTTGACGTCTAGTAAGTGTAAATTTACAGGCCTTGGTGGCTGGGTTTGTTTTCAGAAATCACAAGAAATACCGTTATCGCTTTTTCTAACATATCCAATTTTCACTTCTTTTTTTTTTCTTTTTTAATTTTTCTTTTAATTTTACTTTTCGCCCAATCATCAATCATTCGAGCTGATGTGACCTTTCTTGACCTTTATGTCAAGTTGCCTTGTTCGGTATGTGCTGTTAAACATAACGAGTAGTTTTCGATAGCTGTGTATAAGATTGGCTATCTTTAAGGTGCGATCAAAATTTATGGCCGGGGGGGGGGGCTGAGTGGGGAGAAAATGGGGTGTCACGAAAAATGATGATGATCTGAAGGGGCACGAAATATTTTGTTCGCTATCAGACACGAAATACTTTGTTTATTTATTTATCAGACAATATAGCCACACAGTTGCACAATCATGTATTGAGAGTAAAATAAGGGTATTGAAGGACTCTGTGACTTAAAATAATGTGTATGGTTTGAAATGTTATGCTACTACATCAAATGGCATCACACATGTTCTCATATGAGGGAGGGGGACACACCCTCCCACCCTTCCACAAGCTATCATGGGGGGGGGTGCTGTTTCTGCTCAAAATCAAGATTGAAAGTGAAAAAGCTGCTGGCTAAGTATCTCCAAGTGAAGGCTACAGCTCAGTGTGTGAGAGCTTTTTTTGCAAAGCCCATATCTATTTGTAAATTGTTATGTATGGATGCCAAAGTCGATTGTCGTTGTTTTTGTAATCACAGACAGTGGAGGGGAAATTTCCATTCATTGTCTATGTTTTAATGTAGTGTACCATACAATTGTACATCTCAAGAATGCGGGAAGTGCATGGAGGGGTACGGGTACCGTATAATTACACATATTAAAATCTGTGTAGCCTGGAGGGGGCTACTAAAAAATCTTGGGTCCATTTTTTTTGGGGGGGGGGGGCATGATTTTCTTCTCACCCCCCCTCGTAAATTCTGACCGCAGCCTTAGTTTGACTTGCCCTCTCTAAAACTAAATGACTACAGGGGTTGAGCAGTGAACTGATCAATTCTTTGTATTGCCTTTCGTGAAGTTGACCACATGTACATGTTGTAAATCAAGCTAATCGATGTGGTATGGTTTGTGGTTTAACCAGGACAAACAAGTAACTTCATTCTACCTTGAAGTGAATAAAGTTGACAGAAATAGACAACCACTGGGCCAGTGGCAATACACGTTGTTTGAAGGAATACGTAATACGTAATACATAACGAAGCAACAGAAGAAGAAGAGGCAGTCGACCGAGACACATCAGTCAGCAAACGGACAAACAGACGGGCGGACCAAGGAGCGAACGAACGAGCGAATTAAAATAGAATATATTATATATAGTGTTGTCGGTGGCCGAGTGGTTAAACCACTTGCCTCTTACCACTGTGGTAGGGTGCGAACCCATTCAGAGTTTGATTAAATTTACCATGTTGTAAGTAAGAAGAGTGTCGTCCAGTTTGACTCTACTGAACAAGGCAGGTTTTCCTTGGATGGCCCTCTCTGGACTTCTTGGGAGATAAGTGTTTATATACTTAAAGAACTATCCAGTATAAATAAAAGATTACTATAATTACAGTTGCAATGAATGAATGAACAATAAAAATGATTTCATTGAATAATTAATCGAACAGCCATCAGCATTATTTATCAATCAATCAAACAATTAATCAATCAAACTAACTGTAAACCATCTAACAAACTAACTAACTAACTAACTAACCGCCAATCAATCAATCAATCAATCAATCAATCAATCAATCAATCAACGGATTGGCTGATTAATTAATCAACCTATCGACCAATCAAAAAACTAATCAACAATTGTCAACGATATTTAAAATTACTCAATAAACCAATTTATCAATCAATCAATCAATCAATCAATCAAACAAACAAACAAGCAATAAATCAACCGTACACCCAAAGAATCACCCATCAACAGATGCCATTGGCCAATTATTCCATCCACTCAGTGATTGACCGATAGATCGCACATCATGATCAGCTGCTGCTTTGTGGGTGGGTGGATGGGGGGTGGGGGGTTGGGGGGTTGGGGGTTGGTGGGCGAGTAGGTAGGTATGTATATCACATCCTTATAACAATATTTAGACAAATAATTATGTTTCCTCTTATTTCACTATAAAGACATACAGGCAGAGAGCTAGAGGTTTCCACTGTTATGGTAACCCCGAAATGAAACTAGTCGTTTCCTAGGGATGAAGGTAATCTATCAGTTACAATTTAATGTCATTTACCCTCACGGAATATAAGCATAATTATAAGGACGAAAATGTCACGATATTGAAATAGACAGTTTACAGATATGTGGTCCAGATTATACACACCTACGTCATGTCTCACAGCGCTGCTAAGATCAACCCAGATAACATAATATTATTAATCATTAAAAAAGTATTTATTCACTGTCATTGCTATGACATTATCCAAAAATATGGATTGCTTTGGCGAAAAAAGGTCGCCATCACCGACTGCACATGATGAGGTTGCGAAATAAACAGCTACACATATATTGCCCACAGGCCTCGGGGATCCTGGGTTTAGGTCGATGTTTAGTTGACAGAAAAGCAAACGAACAATTACAAAAAAAAGAACAATACATATATACATTCCATGTACGACACAGCACGCCAATCAATTCAATCAATATATCCCTGTTGCTATGCAACGCCTATGGATATATCCTATTTAAAAGACATTCACGACTTGGGTTTTACACAGAAAGCCGTATTTGATTAGCTGTTGCTTAGAAACAGGAGTATTAATATCGGATTGCTATGGTAACTTATGTTATGAATGTATCTCTCTTTGTTGATATATTTTTCCTTTCCACATTTTTAATTTACTATAGTTTGTTAGTGAATTAGTTAGGTGGTTAGCTTGTTTGTTTGTTTGTTTGTTTGTTTGTTTGTTTGTTTGTTTGTTTATTTGCTTCTTGTAATCGAAACAGTAAATTTAGTCTGAGAGCTCTAAATGAAATCTGTATCTTTTTAATTAGGTTTGAAAGACATTGGCAATCCAACTCTGGGGTCCGTATAATGAATCACATGATGGTGGTTTCATGGAATAGCAAATATCTTACATACATAGGGAACCTCGCACATCCTAGCACCAAGATGTGCACACATCCTAGTGTTAAGGTGTGGCCATATCCCAGTGCCAGAAAGAATAACACAGTCATGTACCAGTGCAGCTGTGTGCCTCATCCCCATTACAGGGTATATTTTTTCCACGGCCCAGCTACATGCCAGTTACATGGATGTAGATACCATCTATGTGCTAAGACCGTTCTGCACGTCCCTGTACCTTAGCTGTGCTACAGCACACCTAGTACACAGTCGTGCATATCCATGCACCAGCTATGATGAAATCACAGCCTTTTAAATAACAGCCCCTTCGTTCATATTCAGCACTGCTGACACAGCTGGTACACGACTGTGGGAAATATCCCTGTTACAGCATTGCTCATATATCTGGTTCGTGGCTGTAGGAAATGTGCCTATAGTAGACGTAACAGCTACATAATTGGTACATGGCTGTGTATATACATACAAAGAAAGCCGAAGTTGAGAAAACTATTTAAGGTTAAATGTCAGACTCTTTTCTATAAGTGGTCCGAGGTTAAATATAGCACTCCTTGTCTTTTATTTAAATATAAAAGGGGTACGATGTTTAACCACGCACGTGTAACGTTGTAGACGGCTATTTTTGCACGTCCTTTCTTAACGTACATTGTACTTCGGTTGCTATCTCTTGTCTAATCTCGTATGAGAATGTCGCCAGCCAAATGTCTCCCACAACAACTAAAGCCAACATCGCACCTGCTTCGTAAAACTTGCTTTAGACGTACTCGATACCCTATTTGTGTATTTAAACAACTAAATCCCGAAAACAATTAAACACCATAATTTTTCTTTTGGGACACATCGAAAAATTCGCTTTAAAAATTTAAAAATTTAAAAAATGGGGAAAATTCGATTGTCTTAGACGGTGCCGTAAAAGATGCAGTGGTTTTACGACGATGAACTATCTCGAAACACACAGTTTAAAACATTATCGAAATATTATCATAATGGGGAAATATTATCATTATGCCAGTGGTGAAAGTCTCTTTTATTTTTAACTTTTCAAATTTTGGTATAAATTGGTCCAGACCCAAATAGAATACATTGCTATTCTAGACACAAAAAGAACATTTATTGACTCAAATGTCACTGAAATAGCGATGCGATCACATTTGAATGAAAAGGCAGGCAATAGTGGTTGTTTTCGCGTCCCCACTCGTCCGTAGCCCTCCCATTCCTCAGTCAATTGTCCTTCTTTGACCTAAGGACCCGGTGTTTGTCTCATGAGGACTCGTTTATCCCTTATAAGGAGTCTTTTCCCTTATAAGGAGTAGTTTTCAATCTAGTTTGTAAAGTTTTAATACAACGACTAAATATAAGTCATCAATCAAATAACAAAGGCATATTGTCCTAAAGGTTAGCTGTTCTCACCTTAATACAATTTATTCTTGCTGAGTACGACATGGTATGTTACCTTTGAAGAGAATGTAAAGAGAGTATGAAAGCAGCTTGTCAACGAGAACTGCTTGGGGATGAGTAATCTCCCAGTAAAAGATACACAAATGTTCACTGTTCGCTATCGGAATATACGCGGGTTATAACTATAACAATAATGAAAACAACTTATTGGACTTTCTCTATAGCTAGTTCTTTCCATATCGTGCTCAAGGTTCTTTACAATTATAACTCCTGACACGGACCTATAGCGGCACAGTGGACTTTCATGCTTGAGGAGCATACAATCAAGTGCAGTCTCTGTACGTGCAAGGGATTACAGTATTGACATCGCAACCTCTATCCTACCAGGTCCCTATTTATACAGCTGAGATGGCTGCGCTTGGGCACAACGCCGGGGGTTCAAATCTTGCCAAGGACTTTAGCCATTCAACGCCTCGATTCCAAACGGGCCACTCTAACCATTCGGTCATCTTAACCCACAATAATAGGCCTAGATACTTGAATTACTGAAATATGCTCTTAATTTAATGTAGTACACGACATAGATATTCTCATTTCTCATCTAGATATATTGAATTCACATGTCTCTACTTACCGTGTCTATAATAAATTATTGATAGTGATTCATCTTTGTCGTGGCCCCCTTGAGATATTAGTGGCAGGACTTATGCATGTATTGATGACAGAGGATGATGTTGTGTTTTTCGTTGAAAAGGAAAATGGAATATATAGTGCAGGGGCGTATGGGTTTTCGTGTGAAATGCATGTTACTTTTATGAAACATATATGGTTACGTTCATTATAGGACCACATATAAAAAAATACATGTTGGCAATTTTTATCTTCAAAATTAGTCTGAGGGGGCTAAAATAAAATTTGGCCCAAAGACCCTATTCTTAACCATTGGTTAGGCAATGAAATTTAACTAGCAAATTACATTTACCACCTTTGAAACAAGTGAATATATCCATCGCCCGTTTGTAATAAAACTTGGCGAATCTCATAGGGTGACCATATTATACTAACCTAGATCGTGGTAGTGTCTGTGGATGGTAGGCTATTAGCCTGATGAATGAGAATGAATGGATACTCTTAGGTAGGTTTTAGTTGAGTAGACGTGGTAACAAGGACAAAAATAGTTGACAGAACAACTACTTGAGTAGTAGACTTGATTAATATTTTTTTTTCAAAATTATTGCCTAGTATTAAATTGATTTTACTGGCACGAAAGAAGAGATTCAGTTGAGGTCAAATTTACCCACCTTTACCCAACGTGTGACCCACCTAACTATCATCTCTGTCAAGGGGTAGTACGAGACAAAGTGATACTTTTGACTTCACAGACCCAGGGGATAGGTCACCGGAGGTGAATTAAGTCAAAGGTATCACTTCGTCTCATACTCACCACATTTACACATCCTCTGCTAAAGATGTACCCCTTTGGAAAGACATGGTCAAATATGACATATCGTATAGTGAACTAAACTCTAGTGAAAGTTACAGTGGGTTGAAAATACAGCAAACTCAACTTTTACAGAAGAGGATATGAACAATGAGTTCCAAAGCTACGTTTTATTTATTGATGTAGTAACTAATGGATATGCAATATCATGTCTGGTAGCGCAGAATTTTTCTTTCGACAAGGCGTGAAGGAGCAGCAATGCAAAGTTTTGCTTTTGCTGAAGGCATTCAGTTTAAATCTAAAATAAACATATTGTTGATCAATAGCATAGAATCAATTGAATCGTTACTATACAAAGTTATGTATTCGAATGAATAGACCCAATTATTTTTATTCAAAACTAGTATCTATTCTCTCACTCACGCCATTATGTCGTATGCATTGTCTACATTTCTACTAGTATAGCTATTTGGTTGGCGTTACATGTCATTTCATAGGAACAACATGAATAGACGTGTTCTCCACTGTTACATTTGATTACGTTATTTCATCGAAATTCTAAAATAAAACAGAATAAAGGACAATGTAGTATAAAATAAAGATAGTAAATTCAGTATCTGAAGAATATCTTTTATAATATTTCAAAGGAATAATATATGAATATATGCATATTTAGTTTAGTTATTCAGCGTGAAGGCACTCTTACATTGGATTACGCAACGAACTTCCTCTTGGTCAGTCATGAATAAAGGTTGAAAGTAACAGCAGAGAAACATTCTAATGTACCACCCAACCCCAATCACCAACCCACCAGAAAATAGTATCTTAAATCAAATTTTATTGTACTGTTAGCTATCATTCCACGTGTTTTAGTACTCAAAGAAAATCTGACATTCAAATTCTCAACGTAAACAACATGGAATGTACCCTTCTACATCTTTTGGTAATTCTCATACACAAATAACCTTCATTGCTGGGAATAAGTAGTCACATGCCAACTTCATGACTAAGTCTATCTCATTTTGAAAAGTGGGAAATTAATAAGCACTCATGAAATGCCTTTAACAGCGATTCATTTACTTTTTAACATGATATTTCTACAGAACATAGAGGGAGAACTGCATACAGAACAAATAACAAAATCGTTCTAAAGTAGCTGCCATATTGACTTTTTCCATTGCTCTAGAAAGTATCTCAATTGGTCAAAAGTAGGGGTAAAACATTCTGAAGGTTTCTAAAGGTGTTTTACTGAGTGGTGTTTCTTTTCTATCTAATATTTGCAAGAGGTCCAAATTATGTAACTTGTTTGCTAATATTGAGAGGTAAAATTTCAAATTTTGTGTAGACCTAAACTTGGACTCTATATCCTGTGTAGAATGTACCTGTCCAGGATTCAATACTACATGTGTAGATACGTATTAAAACCAGATGCCAGATCTGAAAAGGAATATTTTTAATGTGTGTATGTACACTTGATAACAAGCCACACCAATACGCCGAAATTGGTCAAAAGGTCATATAATTTGGCAAGGTTCGTTCTATGCAATAAATGAATGCCTTTATTTTTTTACGATGCATGTACCCATGAATGTACATGGGCAAGGAAGCCACTGAGGCTTTTATAGACCCCTTACTGTTCTGAGGTGTTATCAGTACAATCAATCAATCAATCAATCGATGCAATTTATATAGCGCCAATTCCACTATGACAAGAGTTCAAAGGCTTTAAAATGATTAATTGATGTAGTCACAATAACCCTTCCTGGTAAACTGTTCCAAATGTCTATGACGTATTGACTGGAAAATATTTACGTATATCCAATCTAGATTAAAATAATTACTAACTAATTACAATGATTTAATTGGTGTAGTAATAACAATAACCCTTTCTGGTAAACTGTTCCAAATGTTTACAACATGTTGACTGAAAATATATTTTGGTATATCCAATCTGGATCAGTCTTTAAATCATTTCAATCTATATCCCCTTGTTGTTGAAGTAGATACTTTGATAAATACAACTGGATCAAGGAGAATATGTAATTGGAAAAGTTTATACACTTCCAGCAAATCAGCTCTAATTCAACTAGTTTCTAAAGTTCTCAGTTTCAATATGCGTAACTGTCCTCATAATTCAAGCCACCAAGCTGAGGAATCATCCTGGTGAAACGACGCTGCACTTTTTCCAAAAACGCAATATCCCTATTCGTATATATGTGGGGAAGACACTGGGGAAGCATAGTCAAGGTTTTGACTTACTAGTGCTTTAAAAGATAAAAACCAACCAGAGTATTCATAGTAACTGAAATAATTCATGGTTGGCGTACATTTTTGAAAGAATAGCAATCAGCAACATCAAACAATACAGGAAATCAAATAAACCGGAAGCGTCATACATAATATGCAAATGATATGCAAATAAAGAAGCCAGAATTTATAATATTGTGTTTAAAATGCAAAATTATACAAAAGTCTACAAGTTTATAGTCTAAAGGATGCCCATAAGTACATTTATACAGATATAAAGTAATCGTACAGTTCACATATTTTAATTTGCCATCAATAACAGAAAAACCATTATTTTACATCATTTATGAAATTGCTGCAAACATTACCCTTAATATTGAAATAAAAATTGCCAACATATATTTTTTAATTGCTCAGATGATGGGGAACACAATGACATATGTTGGCAAAAATTAACATGAATTTCACACGAAACCCAAAAATCTGCCATATGCCATGTGTCCAAATTACGTATTTTTTATTGTTGAATAGTGTCGATTGTCATGCTCCTTTCCAAATAATTTATACATTAATGTTTCAAACGAATCACTCATGTAGTCTGAATGTAGTAGTTTTGTCTGTCGTATTCAGTGTTAACATGAAATTGTGTGCACTATGGTCTAGCCGATTTTATGTGATATTTTTCATTCTGATTCGTGTTTCATCATATACAATGTCCTGTCACAACCGCATGGGGGCGCTATCACAATTCATAGCATTCAGCACATGCATTCAGCATACTGTTGTTGATGTTCATCAGTGTTTATTTATTTTTTGATTGTTTGTTTGTTTGTTTGTTTGTTTGTTTGTAAGCCTGAGCGCCATATGGTACGAATGGTTCTACAAAGTAGTTTCCGAAGTAATCTGGTTTTATAATACTGTAATATTATTACTATCAGTTTGCACATAATACATGTTATTACATGTAATAAGATTGTTTGTGAATTCGTCTTTGGGGTTTGTAGGGCCTAATTGTAATGTATGTATAAAGAATAAAGCGAACGCTAGATGTTCACAGTGTACAAAGTTTTCTCGTCTCTTTAATATTTTATCATTCAGCGCCAGTCGTATGCACTATGGTTCTACATTAGAACGGAAGTCATATTATATCTCGATGTTGTCTTCGAATAACTCATGTGGGCGATATTCTACGAGACTTTGAAATGTTCGAACATGGTCACGACGAACTTCTGAAGTTCCCTCCCGTAAACAAAACTTCGAACTTCTCAGTGCGTTTACCTGTACGAGTAAGTGTCCTGTAAAAATGACTTTAAAATGACCCCTCCTCCACCCCCAGAAATTGTCTTTATTTACACCAACTAAACCATACCCAAGGTAAGATATGCAAGTAATTTTTTTCTCATCTTTTTTTTAGAATATTTTATTGAAGGACAGGCCGGCCAAGAGAAAAAATGATAAAACTTACTTACTAGACCCACAGCGAGGAGGAAGAGAAATCGAGTTCAAAAAAGATGTTGCAGCAAAATTATAGACATGATATATATAATACTTCCATCAGATTCAAACGCAACCTTAGTCTATCAGCTAGCCCTCGGATGTTCTTCCGATAAAATACGACACACAGCCGAACAACGTTATCGAGGATGGAACATCCGAGGTCTAGCGAATGTCATCAGGAAATAAATAACTGCCAATCAGAGAACCGTATTAGCGACAAGCACAAACAGAGGACAATAGCTAAATTTTCATGCATATTCATCTTAAGGAGGGGCTTGTATAAATAACCACCAATGCGTTAACTGAAATGTGTGAATGACAACGTCTACACACTCATCAAACTCACAATTACCATAAACCGATAAGCCATAGCAATGACGTAAATGTGATTGTCAACACTTGCATGCAGAGATTCCCGAGGTCATAGGTTATTGAATATATTAAAGTATATATATGCATAGATGGCCCAACCCACCGCTCAATGTAATCTCAATGGAATGTCCGGTCTGAAAATGACATTCGCTAGACTGTTCGGGCAAGCCCTCACATGCGAACTTCGTTCGCTTATAGTTATAGCATCGAAAGAAAGCCCGAACGTCTAGCAGCAAGACTAACGCAACCTGTGCAAATAACCGTTGGGTTCGGAGACGATATCGCCACGATAATCATGGAAACTACAGCCCTATTAAAATCCAACAACTGAGACCGTGACATTCAAAAGACAAAATATTCAAAAAGTACGGTGGCCTTCAAGTGACACAAAAAACAAAAATTAATAACACGAAAACTTACATATTTCAAATTGAGTTTCTTGTGTCCACAGGTTAAGTTTCTGCTATTTTCAAATTGAGTTTTGTGCGTCTACAGGTTAAGTTTGTGTTGCTTTCAAATTGAGTTTTGTGCATCCACAAGTTGAGTTTTTGTTGCTTTCAAATTTAGTTTTTTGAGTTCCCGGGTTTGTTTTTGTGTTGTTTTCAAATTTAGTTTGTGTGTCCACAGATTTTTTTTTGTGGTGTTTCCAAATTGAGGTTTGCATGTTCACAATTTCACTTTGCATTGTTTCAAATTATAGTTTGTGTGTGGATACAATGTTTTGTTGTCAAAATTAATGTTTTGATGGAAATTTTGTAAGTGTGTTGAAAATTAATAGTTTCTTATGTTAATTAATTTATGTTTTGTCGTGTCAATTGTGGGCCACTGTACATAAGCCCCCCCCCCCCCCTTATTCAAAATAAAAGATGATACCATTCAAAATATACAGAATGCCATTTAATAACAATACACACAGTACACGCCATTTCAAGTGGCCATATGGATAACAAATGTGTTATTTTTTTTGTATTTTTAATTCATAAAGCAGCTCTAGTATGTGTTTTCCTTCTTGAAAAAAACATGAAACAGCTTTGACCAAATGTGTTTTGAAACTCAATAAATTATAACGATAAAAAGTATGTAAAAAGTTTGTTACTGTATATTCAATAAATAGATATTTTAATATTTTGTAATTTATTGAGTTACAAACAAGGATTTTAGTTTATGTTGTTTCACACGTTTTTCCAAGTATAAAAACATGGTAGTTTTATGACTTGAAAATCCAAAATAACTACCAATTTGTCGTCCATATGGCCACTTTAACAGTCCACACTATTCAAGGGAAAATGCCTATGCCATTCAAAACACAAAGACCATACCATTCAGAACACAAAGACCACATCATTCAAAACAAAGACACCATTTAAATCACAGACCATGCCATTCAAAACACAGACTGTGCATTCAAAACAAAGTACATGCCATCCAAAACACGGATCATACAATTCAAAACACAAAGCCCATACTATTCAAGACTATGCCATTTCAAAACAAATACCACACCATTTAAATCAGACCACAACATTCAAAACAAACACCATGCCATTCAAAACACAAAGACCAGGCCATTCAAAACACAAAGACCATGCCATTCAAAACATGTACTTGGCCATTCAAAACGAAGACCATATTATTCAAAACACATACCACGCCATTCAAATCACAAAGACCATGCCATTCAAAGTACAAAGACCATGCCATTCAAAATACCAAGATATCACTTTATTACATCTTTGTGTAGTTAGAAACAGAGATTAAGTTTATCATGATCCAAAAATGGTCATAAGACATATCATCACATACACTGACAAAACAATCAAGTCAACAAAGTGAATACAAAGCAATAAACTTTGAAGTGGCAGATATACTGGTCTGTATGAGTTCATTTTACGGTGCTTTCAACTATGGCCATTACCTGAAACTGTATAAATTGAAGCTAATTACAAACTTTAAGTTCATTCACTCTCTCTTTCGTGTCTGCAACTAGCCCTCAAAACAAGGCACAAAAGTCTCTCTGTGTTACTTTTCAAGCTTATTGGGTACATTTAGATCCCCCAACCCCTCCCCAGTAAAATGCACATGTTGCATTAAATGAAGTCATCATGCTGGTTCCTAAATGAAAGTTCATTCAAAATACCGAGAATCCTTTTTGTCTCACACACGATCATGGCAAACAATGTTGCAAAAGTTCATATTACAGTCCCTAAAGAGTACTAGTCATATGTATAATATTACGGTAAGTCTCTTTTTACAAAGTTGGAAGTTAGATGGCCATATACATCTCACAGCAAATAATGGGCTGTGCTATCATGATACACCATGCACCTATCCTTGCAAGCCACAGATGTTTGTTTATGCTGGCTGACAGAACAGTGAGTGTGTGTTTTGCTAGTGCAGCCCGGGTAGACTGTGATATTACGACGTGAAATATACTTTAACATTGATTGTCCAAATTTTTGAAGGATACAGCTTTTAATATGCAGTCATTTTCATGTTCATTATCACAACACCAAGTTCTGATTTGATAGCACGTTGACAGTGGAAAAAAGTTGTTTAAGAAAATCTAGGATACATGACATGAAGTCTGTTATAAAATCTCCTGATAGTAACTTTATACATGCTATATCTTAGCACACTGATTCCTTTTGCAAGTGGGTTTTTAATTCCAGCATGAAAAGGCTGGGACTTGTCAAATAACGTTACTGCTAAGTGTTACATGTGTGGATGTTGATGTGATAACTATCAAGTCATCAACAGTGGTGACACAGCCTGTTTACGGCGCTGTTGAGCTAGTCGCACCTCCCTAGCCCTCATATCAACAACTTGTCTTGACTACGCTGTCAATGTTAATGTCGCCACATCTCCCAAAAGTCATTATCCAGCACCCTGTAGAGTTAAATTTACATAACTATATGTGAAGTCCACTTCAAGTTTTGCCTCACATCGCATAATGTGTGTATATATTTACATACTGATTCATTTGAATAACGAGAGTCAAACTACAGTAGTTGTCATGGTAGAAAGGACTGCACATGGTGATCAACCAGGCTATTGGGTGAAATTTTCAATTTGTTGTTATCAGCTTTGACAATGTAATCATGACAAGCTGTTGATGCGAGGGCTAGGGAGGTATGACCATGTAATGATGTATCTCAACAGCACTGTAAACAGGCTAATGGTGACATCAAGCGAGAACAGAACAGGCACTGTGTGACTGAAAAATGATGTATACAATACATTGACAATGTGTACTGTTTGTCTCCTAAGTACATGCAATAGCAAGTGAAGCGAGTGTCTAGTACGACACTTGTAGAGAATTTTTTGAAGAAATTCAAAATTCAAATTGATAAAGTTGATTAACAATTTAGAAGAAACTGCCAGGTAAATTGACTTGTTCTTTCTTGTCTTGTCTTGCTAAACAAAATGGAGGACAATGTGCAGTCCATCAAGGAAGCATCGACACACCAACTATTGTGTGCTGTGGTACTGCACTGACAGCCAACTTAAGAAGGGTGATGAGCATTGGGTAGACAACGTCTGAAAGTCAGCTGCTGACTGGATAGCAAACATCTAAAATACCACACCAATCACAATGATTTTAACAAGACTAATGCAGAAGTGTTACGAGTTTGTTCATTCAAAACGATAATCCGATATGATGGCATGACAACCACCCCTTCCCCCACCACCATCACCCATCCACCAGCAATTTGTCACAAGTTTCCCTTTCTCAGCAGAAGCACAATGTTCAAATTCTTGTACACTTTCATTCATAATTTCTCAATTTTGGTACAAAAGAAAAGATGAATACACACTTTTACAGTTATGCAAAGACTTACTTTTTTCAATGGTTGAAGGTATGAGGTAATACATGTACTTTTATTCTATAAAACCATGGAATTTGAAACTTCTTCACCTATTTAAACACAAAATGTTTTTTGAGCGTGACACTCTTGTCCCTACCTCCTGGAATGAAGACGTCACCAGCTTCAAAAGCATAACATACACATTCATGTCTATCTCATCAGGACTCATTTTCAGGGATTTCTTCAAAAATTTCACAGAGATATGACAAATTCCACTTGATTTCATCAAGATAAAACAATTCACATTTTAGCAACTAATTTCACAAGGATTTTCTATCTTTCGTGAATGAGCAAGGCTGATGAAAAGTCGTAAAAAAATAAAGTGTAATCGCAAAGACAATTTCATTGAAGTACACACTTTTTTTAAGGAAAACATTGCAAAGTTTGATATTGACCCCATAAAAACATTCTATAACAAAAAAACAAAAACAAAATGGCACCTTAGGGAGTTGATGATTGTTTGGAAAATGTTTACTCAACGTTACAGAAAACTAAGGCTCCTGCTGTGACTCCTTGAAAGTTCAAAGTTCAAGGGTCAGGCACGACTTCTGACCTGCACACTAAAAACATATATAACCAGTGTGATACTAGTGAAGAAAATTCCGTCTACAGAAAATGAAGAGTTGTCCGTGTTGTGTGTGGTGTTTGTGAATGTATCAAAAACAATCTGGTGCACGAAATACTAGCCTTTACCATAGAAATATACACACACATCCCCTAAATATAGACTACGAACATGCACAATAGTACTCACACGTTAAAATCTTTTACAAAGTTCTGAATATAGTACGGCCCAAGTGAACTGCTTTCAAATGACTTCAACATGGTTGTTGTTTTTTTCTAAAAATAAACTTTCGACAGTTTACTATATTTCACAGACTAACTGGCATCCATGCTTGTATCCCCCCCCCCCCCCCCTCCAACAACAGTAGAAATACACAATAAAATCATGTGTAGGTCCACCTCTTTGAAATTATCCATTAAGTTCAAACTAACAACCTCATCTACCTATCGTTTGGTATAACCCAACACAAACAATAGGGTTACACCAAAATAGTCAAGGAAGAAGGGGTGAAAAAGTGATTGCAATGAAACATTCACAACGTCTGTGAACTAAGTCTGTCCTTTAAAACTGGAATTCATTGTAACGCTATCATAGACCATCTCTAAAGATTACATTGCTAAATTTTACATATTTTTTTCCATTTTTTTTCCATCAAACAAATCAAGAAAAGTGTTCATCTCTTTCTAAACTGATTCATATATCTCAAAGTTCCCATATTATTTGCTATGTACGATACTACTCCAGACTGATTTTTTATCAAATAAAAAAAAAATACTTCAAAATATCTTTCTCCTGCTTCAGTAATAATACACATAAAAAATGAAATATATAATCGACTCAAAAATTAATTGATTGAAGTACTTGAAAAACATCACAATTCTTGGCGTGACTATCTTCGTTTAGCCATTACCGGAAAGTTCAAATATCAGACACCAAAATCTCTTCTTATGCCTTCCATAAGGGTTGCTGTGAATTGAAAATATAGACAAACGTTTACTGTCTGGAAGTTTGGTCGTATATTTTTTTCAAAATACACTGAGATTTAGCTTAATTTTGCATTCATAAATTTCTATTCTGTAAGGACTTCTTTTAATCTGATACATTTAAAATGTAAGGATATTCGTTCACAATCCATGCTAGTTTTTCACTCTTAAACTGTGTGTCCAGAGTAGTAGTTGGAAGGTCTGACACATAAACAGTTCTGTGACTGTCCTAGTCATGCACTTCTACACAATGCACTTTCTTAGGCCTGTCACTCTCCATGTCCTTTCAAACTGTGGCTTAGGCTGTCTGCTCAGTGCTGCCCCCCCCCCCCCCCCCCAAGATAGTACAAGCTGTGTCTCAGGCTATCTGCTGAGACATCCTGCTCCCCCCCCCCCCTTCCAAGAACACAAGCTGTGGCCTATCTGTTAAGACACACCCACTCCCACCTCTAATAGTAAAAGCTGTGGCTATAAGGCTATCTGCTAAGACACCCCCACCCCCAAATAGTACAAGCCGTGTCCCAGGCTATCTGCTAAGACATCCCCATCCCCCAAATAGTACAAGCTGTGTCTCAAGCTATCTGCTATGACACTCCCCTCTTCCCAAGAGCACTAGCTGTCTTTAAGGCTATCTGCTAAGACACCCATCCCCCCTCCAAATAGAACAAGCTGTGTCTCAGGTTATCTGCAAAGAGTAGACACCCACACTGCACCACCATCCCCCCACCCCCACCCCCCACCCACTCCAAGAGTGTATTACACCTATACACCTTTTGTGTACAATATTTTCTACTGTGGTATATTTACATTTAATAATTTGCCTGTATTCCTTTTTTCATCTTACCAAGTGTTCTCCTAAGAGTAATAATGCAGTTATTGGACACTCATATACCAAAAAACACACTGTACCTCTTTTTTTTTAATAAGACCACAAGACACCAACTTACCTGTTAATTATCTGAACACAACCAGGTACCTTAAGCAGACTTGGTCTTCATTATATACTATGTACTCATTCCAATTTAAGTCAAAGCCTTCACCCTTGACAGGGTGTTTATTGGTAATCTCTTTACCCTGAGGAATAAGGGCTCCTACAATCAATCAAAACAAAGGAGATATCAAATTAGACATAACTACAGTGTATAGGTTTCACCAAGCATGTATCAGTTCCCGAATCAACCAAACTATTGAAAATCTATTGAGAGGGGTCTATACTTTGTGGTTAATACTTTGTGGTCTACATTAAGATTGTGGTCTAGAGCATGTTGGTCCATACTTTGAGGTACATCCATAATGAGTTCATCAGGGAGTGTAGTCTATAGTTTGTGGTCTCCACTTTGTGGGTGGCTCTATAATGTGCAGTCTAAAATACGGACTCTACTCAGACAACCAACAATATATCCACTGAAAATTGTTAAAATACCAATAATGGGACATTGTACATGTTAATTAGATGTCCATCGCACCATATGTAGGACTGAAATCATGACAGCATTATGGGTGCTGATTTTAGGGTGTGGACCCAAAAACCAGTTGTGACTGGATTTATTGTATCGTATCATGGATACATCTAAACGAATACATTTACAGGTGTTTCAATACTGTTCAGGATGTACAACATTATGAATAAGTTGCCGTGTCTGACAAGTTAAAAAAACAAAACATTACACTTGCAACCACTGTAGCTTTAACTCGATTGATGCAAGTGCCAACAGAGACAAATCTCCCACCTTACTGTCAATGCTGCTACTAAAGTTAAACTGTCATTACCTGAAGGAGTCCGAAGGTTGTGTTTTGGATCTGGACCATGCATGCCAAGCCCCTTGGTGCTATTGAAACCTTTAAATGAGGATTCAATAAAGGTGGCTTCTGTAAGCTCCTTCGCTTTCCCAAGAGCAACCTAGTTTCATGAAAAGAAGAAATGTCCATGATGGTAGTAATCCAAGACCATGGGTTTTCAAACATTTGGGTTAAAAGACCCATAATTCAATCCCAGGCTCTTGGATGACTGCTATCTTATTAATCTGGTAATTCACGCTTCGGTTTTACTAAGATAGACACAAACTAAACTATTGTCACAACATGTTGATACAACAGTGATAAGCTATTGAATGGATGTTGCTTTAATTATAGTCTCAGCAGGGGGCGTCTGCACAGATTTATTGACAGAGTTCCATGAACTTGTAGTGTAAGTGTACTGTTTTAGTGCTTCCACTGTTTACACTATCTTGATCATAGGGCGATTAGAATCATACAACAGAGGAACCGCTATCACCCACTTGTGTAATCTATCACACTGAAGAACGATGGAATTAGTTTGCGTCTATCTTAGTAAACCGGAGGCTGGATTACCAGTGTCATATCAGTGGAGCCATTACGGATGACATAAGACCACTCCTTTGTACAACAGCAACCTTTTCCATATATATTACTATCCTTTGCCAGAAAACTGTTTTTCATTCCTAAATTTTAATCCTAACCTGAACTGGGTCTTTAAAATACATAAATGTACTTTTGTTGCTGACATAAACATCAACAAATTTCACCACTAAGCATCTTATCTATGTAAATGTTGGTTCTGACTATATGTTTACATAACAGTCAATTTGACATACTGCTAGCATGAAACAAGTCTTCCAAAATGAATTGCGTGGACCGTGACATCAAACGGTAAGAAAGTGTGTTTTATGGTGTGTTATGTGTCTTCTATATAGGACCACTGCATTACAACAAATTTGAACTAATTTATGCATATACTACCGATACTTTTCGATAAGAAAATTCTATGATCAAAACGTTATCAAATTCAGCTTCTGGGTGTACGAAAAGTTAGCGACATACTTGTCCAGTATTGAATGTGTATACTGCCATAGCAACAAGTACATTATATCAAAATCACTATCTGAGAGACATATTTACCTCAGTAAGCAGCATAAACCGACTTTGTTGTGATGATCCGTATGTATAACAGTAGTTTTCACTTTTGCTAAATGTATCGGCAGTGTAGATACCCTGTAAGACAAAACAGACAAAATGGTTGGGGTTAATATGTCATCGCGTCAGTCCAATAAGGCCTGAACTGATAAGCAATTTATAGGTCAGTTCTTACCTTACTGCACTGACAGCCAATTCGAGGAGATATAACAATTTGATGAATACTTACCTTTCCAAACTTGTAGCCAATAATATGATATGGCACATAACAAATTGACTGACAACTATCTTTCCAAACATGTAGCCAATCAGAGGAGATATAACAATTTGATTGACACTTACCTTTCCAAACATGTAGCCAGTCACTGGTGCTTCTGGTGGCGCTACAAGTAAACCTCTCATTAATATGCTAATGAGATTGGCGGCACTGGTTCCATGCCAAAGTAACATGTGATTGTCAAGATTGCAGGAACTCAGACGATCTTCTTCCCCTTCCCTCCTTAATGCAAAGATCCCCTGTACTTCAGTATTCTGACCTGGAGTAAAAAAAATAACCAAAACTCAACATGGGGCCTCCATATCCTTCAAGACTTGATCTTATTGGTCAGACTAGGGGGTATACCTAATATGTGAATGCTATCATTACTTCAAAATTGGTATCTTCTTAATCAAGCTAGGGAACATTTTGAAATGTCAATCAACAAGATGGCCGCCACCAGGCAATATCTGCCATCACTGTTCTTGAACCCACCTAGGGAAAATGTCTAGGTGACAGAAATTGGAAAATTTGCCTACCTTAAGGACGTCAAATTAGAAGTCTTCGAGGGAACGTAGCAGTAACTACAGTAGCTTTCCCTAATTCATCGCTAGGTGTCGTCCTTCCATAGTACTATAAAAGCCTGAAAAGGCTACCTTACGTCATTACCTTTCTGAGCAGCGTGTAGAGGTTCCATATCGTGATAGCTGGTACCATAGGTCATAAGCAACTTGTGCTGACCAAATTTAGCAATTAAGCTAGAATTTTGCTCAATTACGAGCGGCAATTTATATGCAACATAGTGCAAAACAATGGTACTAAGACCAATAAACAAGAGCACAAAGGCATGGGACCAGTGGAACCTACAATGAACAAGAATACTGATTATAACTGTTTAACACAGTAAATAGGGTAGAAAAGTCAACTCACCAGAAAATTGGCATCGGGCTGGGTGGGAGGGAAGAACGTAGTAGTTACTGCTACGTTCCCTCGAAGACTTCTAATTTGACGTCCTTAAGGTAGGCAAATTTTCCAAGTCTTCATCAGTTACTGCACAGTAACTACAGTAGCTGATTACATAGCTGGATGCCTATTGGTGGGTTGAATTGTCAGTCTCCTGAACAGCCCTAAGTATCAAACGTCCAGTCTCTGAGCTGTCTGTATGACGGCGATAGAACCGTGTGAATGTAGATTCTGAAGTCCAGTCACCAAGTTGGAGAATCTGAGCAGTAGTTGCTCCTTGACGTATTGCTGCCGATGTTGCTGCTCCCCTAGTGCTGTGGGCTCTAAACTTATTTGTATCAATGCCTGCCCTAGCAAGTGTAGTCTTTATCCATCTTGCAATAGTCTGAGAAGTAACCTCATTAAAAGGTTTAACAAATGAAATAAATAATCTTGATGGTCGGGTTTTCCCCATTGTTACTACATAATCTCTTAACTTGGTAGTTCTCCATATATATGTAGAAACGTAATATTTGACATCCAATGCCTTGTCACCAAAACTTGGACACTTCACCACCCGCGAAGGCCTGGTAACAGTTGATGTCTTGGTTAAACTTGGGATAACAAAAGTACATTCTCTATCCGATATATTACAGTATCTTAAGTCCAAATAACTTAAAGTCTGTCCTCTATCTGAGGAGGTTAGTGCAATTAAAGTTGCAGTCTTAAGAGTGAGTTGCTTCAGGCTTAGACTCCTTGCTGGATGCAGTGACTTTAAATAGTGCAGAACTTTCGCTACACTCCAGGTTGTTGGGTAACGTGGTAAAGGTGGCCTAACACGAAAGAAACCTTTAAATAATCTTGTAATAAGTGGATGTGATCCAACTGGTTCATTATTAATGTGCAAATGTACAGAAGAGATAGCAGATCTGTATCCATTTAAGGTACTATATGCAAGCCTATGTCTATTGAATAACCCAGTAAGGAATTCTACTACCTGAATTACAGGACATGAAACGGGATTGGTATTCTGTTGTACACACCAGCTAGCGAAGCGCTTCCACTTGCTGTCGTAGAGTCTAGAAGTCTTGATGCAGATTGCCTTGATGAGGATCTCTGTAGCCTGCTGTGAAAGTCCAAGACCTCTGTAGTGTGACCGGAGAGTTGCCAAACGGCTAGAGGAGTCAAACTGAACTTGGGTTGATTCCCTGTGTGTGGTTCCCTGAGTAAGTCTGTGCAATCTGGCAGAAGTACCGGGTAGTTGCTGGTTAACTGTAGTAACATTGGATACCATGGTTTCGTTTTCCATACTGGTGCTACAAACAGCGTTCTTGCTCTGTCCTGTTGTATTTTCCTTAGACATTTCAGTATTAGTAGATGTGGTGGAAACATGTACAACTCTTTCTCTGCCCATGAGAGAGAGAATGCGTCGACTGCAAAAGCTTTGGGGTCTAACTTCCATGACACATACAGGGGAAGTTGAGCTGTATTTCGACTTGCGAATAAGTCTATTTCTGGTAGGTGAAACCTGCTGCAAACCTGTCTGAAAAGGTCTGGTTTGAGTTGAAAGTCGTGTTGATCTGTAAATATCCTGGACTGATGGTCTGCTAATGTATTGTCTATTCCTGGTAAGTATTCTACTGCAAGGGTAATATTTTGAGTTTCGCACAATTGCCAAACTTGTAGGGCTACTGCACATAGTTCCCTGGATCTGACTCCCCCCTGGTGATTTAGATAAGCCACTGCTGACGTGTTGTCTAGCTGTACTGTTACGGAGAGGTCTGACCTGTTTTGGACAAATGTCTGTATGGAAAGAAGAGCGGCCTTTATTTCCAGAATGTTGATATGTAATTCCTTTTCCTGTAAAGTCCAACGTCCCTGTGTTGCCTGATGACCACATACTGCTCCCCAACCACTGAGTGAGGCATCTGCCTGGATAGTTAAGTCTGGAGGTGGAGGATGTATCAGTCGACCGTTGTGTGTGGAGGCCTGATTTATCCACCACTGAAGATCGGACTTCGACTCCTTTGAAAGGAGTATTGGGATTTCCCAAGAGACTTCTGGAAAAACCTTGTGAACTAACTGACGTTGTAGACTTCGAAAATGGCATGCAGCAATGGCCATGGAACCCCTTGCGTTTTCTATTAATCCCAACATTCTTGCTAATTGACGCAAAGAGACTGACTGTCTGTTTAAGAGGTGGGTTGCAAATCCGATAATGGTTTGTAGCTTGTCCTGAGGTAATAAGACTGTCATCAGCTCTGTGTTGTAGGTACGACCTAGATGGGTGAGTACCTGTGTTGGGATTAGATGTGATTTTTTCAAGTTGGGTATGAACCCGAGTCGTTGGAAGAGACCTAGAAGGTAGTTGTTGTTTCTCTGACACAGTTCTCTGGTTTCTGCTACATTGATTATATCGTCTATGAAACTGCTGCAAAGGATTCCTCGTGAACGAGCATGAGCAAGTGGGATTTTCATAACCTTTGTGAATAGCCTTGGTGCTGAAGTGAGCCCGAATGGTAGGCAAGTGTATTGGTAGCGCTGGTCTATCCACTGGAAACAAAGATATTTTTGATGATCTGCATGAATGGGAATCATGAAGTATGCATCTGTGAGATCTATTGACGTCATGAAATAACCCTGGCTTAACAACTGTTCTATGACAGGATGGCTCTCCATTTTGAAAGATATCTTTTTGATGTGTCTGTTCAGTTCTTTGAGGTCTATGATTACCCTGTAATCCCCTGATGGTTTTGGAACAGTGAAAATTCTGGAAACAAACTGACCTGGTTGATGTTTGACTGGAACTATGGCCTGCTTGTGAAGTAAATTTTCTATTTCTGTCTGAATGATTTGATACTGCTTGCTGGATGTTGGGTTGGTAATTGGCTGGATTGACTGAACTGGAGTTGATGTTAACTGAAGTTTGTAACCTTGAATGACCTTTGAAATCCAAGTGTTTTGTGTAATTGTTTTCCAAGTATTTAGGAAATACTGGAGTCTGCCTGCAACTGGTATTGATGACTTTACAAGTTCACTGCTTATTCTGGTTGGAAGAGGTGTAATTACCCTTTCCTTGTGGTCTGCCTGAGCCCTTTTGGTACTTCTTCTTATTGTCTTGGTTGTAGTTGGTGTTTCGTTGATAGTTTTTTCCACCCTTGTAATATCCAGACTGGTTTCCGGTTTGTTTGACTGACCTGTTGTCATTTCTGGAAACGATACGAAAAGCATTGACTGACTTCTTGGAGTCGTTTATGGCCTTTACCAAGTTTCCACCAAAAAATCCCTGTGATGTCGGCTTGGCATCTTGTAATAAATCTTTGTATTCACTACGAAAGAATGGCTTCAATCTTGCCTGACGAACCTCAGCTAGCGCGTAGCTCGCAGTAGTCATAAGATGGATAGCATCTCCAAGTGCCTCTCTAATTGTTGGTACGTGCTGTACCGGGTCAAATTCTGGAGAAATAATGGTTTCCAGGGCTTGAAGAACTGGGCGAATAGACAAGTTAAAGTTCTGATGAACCTTGTAATACGGACGGTCATGGTTACGATAGCTTGACTTGCTAGATTTGATTAGATTCTGTACGGAAGACGGCAATTCCTGTGCCTTGAAGTATGGCTCGAATTGGTCTGGTACCGTGTACTTCTCTTTTAACTGTTGAACTACAGAATACGATAAGGGACGGTCTGCTCTTCTAGAGAACCATTCGGCCGTGGAGGCGTCCATGTTCCAACCCGGAACAGCAGCGTGATAGTCAGGAACTTGAGCATACGCAGACGTGGATTCGTCAAATATAGGCTCGTTCCAGGATGAAACTGTTATAGGCAGAGAAGACGCAACTTCAGAATTACCAGACCTGTCAGAATCACTCACTTCGGACCCGGAATTAACATACTCGGTTTGTACAATACGTCTCTGCTTTGTAGGAATTGGTGCACTTACCCTCGAAGTTTTGTGTTTCCTACCAATACTCAAACTCGGTAACCCTGCCTGTTGAGTGGGCGTACAACTACAAGATGGCGGCCCGCATGTGGAAGCATGTGTTATGCTAATACCGTCGACCTGGTCTTGGTCACTACGTGTACGTGGTCCGCCCGGTGCGCTATCCGACCGCTGCTGGGCTAGAAGTTGAGCGACTTGCGTCGCTATTTGAAGAATTGAATCTGGAGCAGAACTAGTCGAAGGAAAGTCTTCAATAGCTGTAGGTAAAACTTCTTCGGTTTCTGAAACCTCGGAGACGATACTGTTGGTAACGGTATTATTGTCTTCATCAGGGTTTATAGCAAAAGCCACTGGCGTTGAGTCCCGTCTTACGTTCGGCTGAGTAACAGATACGGACGACTTACAAGACTTCTTGCCTTTTTTCGACTTGCCTTTCCCTGACATAGTAAATGAGGAAGGAACGACCGGTAACACTGTCTGAGATGTTACCGTTACAGCGTGAAGAAAGGTAATGACGTAAGGTAGCCTTTTCAGGCTTTTATAGTACTATGGAAGGACGACACCTAGCGATGAATTAGGGAAAGCTACTGTAGTTACTGTGCAGTAACTGATGAAGACTTGTAATTTGTACATGCCTTCTTTCACTGACACACCAACAAACTAATCTACAAATGTACTCAAAAGTAGAAATAAGTAGTAAAAGAATACATACTTGTACCCTGTATATATTTCAATATACTGTGAACTACAGCTGAGTCCTTGTCCAGTAGTTTCATCTGACACCCTATTGCTCTGTATACGTAATCACAGGGGTGGATTTCTAGGCAACAGAATGGAAAAAGTCTGAGTCAAAAACAGTTTATCTAACTTCATCATTCTGTGAGAGTTACTTAAATCAATTCTTGCTCCATAGCAATAAGGACAGAATATTTTGTTGATAAATAGCACCTTTACATTTGTCTTAAAAGTGTTTTTTGAACAAATCTGCCAGCATGAATGAGTAAGACCTCCAAAAACAGATACGAGCAGTTCAGGCTGACACAAAAAGTTCGCACAGTGAAGTACACACAGACAGATGTAAGCAGCTATATCTGGACAGACAGACAGACAGACAGACAGACAGACAGACAGACAGACAGACAGACAGACAGACAGACAGATGACAGACAAACAAACAGACAGACAGAGACAGACAGAGACAGACAGACAGACAGAGACAGACAGACAGACAGACAGACACAGACATCCATACACCCACATACACATTTCTATTTCCCTACAATACAAACACTTCAATTACTTTATTTACTCCCACTCAATAATCACTACGATTTGACATTCACAGCTTGTAGATAAAACATAAATCCAATACAAATTTTTACCTTTTTTCCTCAATTGAGCTCCTAGTAGTGTTTGACTAGCAACTTCCAAGTCTAACAGATTGTTTAACTTGCTGACCTCCTTCTTGAGGTCATCAGCTTCATTCAGTGGCTCCATATTCTCAAACACATAACCTGCTGATGGGATGAGTTGAAAATATTCGCTACTCAAATCAGCTACCTACAACAGAAAGACAACATGAACATTAGCAGTTCAAAATATTCACAACTCAAATCAGCCACTGAAACTATGATATATAGTTTGTAGATTTCATGGAACATTTGAAAGGCCTACTTGCACAATCCAAACCACACCTATTACTATTATGTTGTGTCACCTTGGATTTACCTAATATGGTTATATGTATATATGTACATATATATGTATGTATGTATGTATGTATGTGTATATATATATATATATTTTTTTTTTTTTTTTTTTTTTTTTTTTTTTCTTGTAATGTTGTATGCCTTATATTTTGTGAGCTAAATTTTGCTGGAAATTGGATCACAGACACTCCTCAAAAGTAGATCTCAAGTGAAAATGACAGAAAATGGCAGACAAAAAATGAAGGGTCAAGAGTTGAGAGTCACGGTAGCTCACCTTCTCCATGGCTTCTTGATGTTTCTGAATATCTGGTAGGCCTTCTTTTTGTTGTTTTTCACTCTCATCCACCAACACTCTGTAACAAAAAAATCACATGAACATCATCTAACCTCTTCTCTTGGCCAACACAGCTGCACAAACTCATTACAACATTTGCAATGGTCCCTAGGTACTTACAACATGACAATGTCAAAGACCAAAATCAAATCTGATGGCAAATGATCTCTCTAAAAGTAGCTCTCTTTAGTGAGTTTGTCTTATTACCTTTCTTATATCTCAAATCAAAGTATACGTGATGCAAGATTCTTCTAAGGAAATGAACTATAGTGCAGTAACAAGTTACATCAAGCTGCCACTAGAGGGCACTGTTCACAACGATACTTGGTTTTCTGCTAAAATAAATCCCATGACAATACTTTTTATTCATAGATACCATGCATACCTTCCTATTAGGTGAAAATTAGTTCCACGAAAAACAGCCAAATTCTCTTTTCAGTTAACATTACATTTCTTGCAAATATAATATTTGTTGCTATGATTGGTAAACATGCTATGATATATTTGGCCCTATATCTCCTTAGGGTTGGTATAACGATGTTAAGTAATGTGCCCCATCCCCCCTCCACCCATCCCCCTCACTGTGGATAGGAAAAATTAGGGTTATGACTACCCCATAAACATGACTTACCTGATTTTGTTGAGTACCTCTCTAGCTTGTTCTAACACATCTTTTGGTAGTCTACCAAACGGCATGAACTGTGAATCAATCTCTGTCTTAGCAAAGGCAGCTTTCAACATTGACACATCAGTCTACCAAAATAAAACAACACATTCCAAGTTAGCATTCACATATTATTTTCACCCATCAATCATAGTAACCATAAGACTTAGTATGCTAACTGGTATGTACAACCCGCAAAAAAAACCCCAAAAAACACCAGTGTGTTTCATTGAATGAAGTGAGCTTAGGAAAGATTTCACGCAATGACAAAAAACAGGTAAAAACAACAATTCAACCCATACGGGAACAACAGGGGGTTCTCCTCTGATGTAGGTTCAAGTGACACTTTTATCAGTTTGTTTATATCTGTGTACATTATAATATAACAGTTGCATACTGGATTGTTATACCATGTAGCATTCTATCACTAAACAGAGTTATGGGATCCTGGCTCCTGTGATGTTTATACTTCAGTAAGCTACCAACACTGCATGTCCTTGCATGGAACCTGTCTCATCCCCACTTACCACGAGCAAAGCAAACACACCGTTGTTTTTTGTGTGGATTGTATGTCACTCAAATACTACAGGTACGGGTACAGGTATGGTATGTTCTAACATGCAGCAAAATAATCCCAAAAGAATGTACACTATAAACTAAGTTTGTGCACCTTTTATAACAAAGACAGAGAAAGAATAGAATTGCAAGTTTGTAATAGTGTATTTTCTCAAGTTATATAGGTAACTGTGTAATAACTTCTGAATGAAATGATCAGATGGTATACCCATTTTTTTTCTACATCTATATAAAATACCAGAATCATTGCTATTTTACATACAAATTCAACATTCAATCTAATGTTGGGGTCAAAGGTCACCAGCCATATGTATACTCACCAGTTGATCGAATATTTTTTTGATAGGTTTTGGCAGGTTTGAAGTGACATCTGACTGGAGGTTGAAGTCTATTTCTGATAGTTGTGTTTTCCTAAGTCTTCTTTGCTCTGCTCTGATTAATCCATACTTCTTTGGCTGTTTGGTGAAGCTGTAAAATGTAACCCAATGTTAGTAAGCACTGAAAATACATAGATTTGTACCCAAGTCTTTAGGATGTCTTCTGTAGTGTTTGTGAGAATGTGCACAAATGTATGCTCTGTGTGTGTGTGTGTGTGTGTGTGTGTGTGTGTGTCTGCATGTGTGCATGTGTGTGTCAGCATATGTGTGCATGTGTTTGTGTGCTCTCACTATGTGTGTGCATATGTGCATGTGTATATACAAGTACATATATGGTACATATAGGTGTGTGCTGTGTGGTATTTGCCCTGGTTCTTAACTGGCTATGTAAGATGAACATGAAATGTACATCTTTCATTGTGAACAGTTCTTTGTACATGATATACCAAGCCTCAGTTAGACAATCAATATGCTAACAATTGATAACATAAAACAATCGTCCAAGTTATCAATAATACAAGTATAGATTGAATATTGTCAACGCCATGATCTATCATTTTGACTGAATGTAATCTAAAACTGCCTTGATTCAATGTTCACCATAGAATATTTACTACTTCATGTTACTCACTCTTTGATGTGGGACCATAGATTCCCTGTCTTGGCTTTGAACACTTTACAGAACTCTTTCACAGCTTCGGCTGCATTCTGGAAGGGCGTCCGTTGATACTGACCTTCATCACCGATGCGACCCCAACGCGTAAAGAGAACGTACATGTCCTTGCCCTTCTGATAAATTACCTAGGAATGAAAAGATTCATAACAGGTTGGCAACTTCTTAGACGGCTATCACCCAATCTTAAACAACAGTACACAATAACATTCATTGTCTGCTAGCCTAGAAACTTCTCTTGGTATTACTACATGTACCTCAAGAAGCTCTCTAAACCAAGCCCAGAGACTTGTGTTGGTGTTACCAGTCCAGTGTGTCCTCTAAGCCAATTTGACGCACCACTGACACACACAATTTCTAGTGGTGCACCAAAATTTGGTGTTCTCCTATCTCTTACTATGTGTTGACTCACAAGAACTGCCAGTTTTTCTCATTTCGACTCGCAAAACAAAATTTGGCTATCATTAGAGGGCACACTGGTTACTATCTCAAGAAGCTCTCCACACCAGTCCCAGATACCTCATCTTGGTGTTACTATCTCAAGAAGTTCTCCTTACCAAGCTGGGGCTGATGCATTTAGCACCATGAATGTGTTTTCAATTTGAAATTACTACCAATACAGCCGCTCTGCTAAAATCTACGTGGATCTCATATTGATTACGGCACTTGTAATTGGCCACCTTCCTAATCAAAGCACATTCCTGAGCTTCTAAGTGTTTCTGTCTTGGCTTGGTGTGGAGAACTTCTTGAGACAGTAAGGCAAGTGTCTAGGCTAGGTATCTGCAAGTTAAGAAAAAATTCATATCCAGTTTAGAATCCAACAAAACTGAATTATTAAGAATAATCACCTGCATTTTGTAGAAGTTATTCATTCCCCATTTACCATAACTGACATCAACTTTGGTCAACAATACATCATATGCAATGTTTTGGTCCTCATCAAGGTATACTTCCCTGTAAACAAAACATAAACAGATTGTATTTAACTTAAACTGAGTTGATCACTTCTGTGTTGTCACTCACTCAAAGTCTACCACAAACTGTCGATCTTTGAAACTAATTCATTCATGAATACTTGAGAAGTCACCATATTGACAATGAAATCATGTCGTTGTTTCCCAGCATAATAAAACAAACACTGTTAGCCATTCTTGTTACTTTCTACATATGACCAGGCAAGGTCCACCTCTTATTTATCATAAAGGCCCATGATTCAATCCCAAGATAACATTAGTGTTATCTTATCAGTGGAACCATAGGGAGTACATAGAATCATTTACAACCCTTACATACATCAATTGTCTAGAAATGCTGTTGATCAGAACTTCATTTTATCAGTAGTAGACAATTAAACCTGGCTTTGCAAGTGCTGAAAAGTTGTCTCCTTATCACAATATCAAGCAGACATACATTATAACATTGGATGTCTCTGATGTAGGTTCACACCATGTTCTTATCAGTTTGTTTATATCTGTAAAAGTTAGTCACATTGCCATATACAATATATCTAACTGTCACAGACATAAACAAACTGATATAACCATCGCATGCATCTACATCTGAGGCACCCGCTATTGTTTTTGTATTCATGTATGACAGTTTGATATTGTGATAAGGAGTAGACTTTCCGGCACCTTCAAAGTCAGTTTTAATAGTCCACCACTGATAAAATGTTCTGATCAGCAACTGGTGCAAAGGTTGTATTTTTTCAGGACTAATTTTTTCTGAGAAAAGTTTCCCTCACATGTTGCAATTTGTAATCAAAACATATTCTAGAATTTGAAATATTCAAAATTTCCCACAGCAACATTTTGAGAGACGTAAAAACATTCACTAACCCTCCTTCTTTTAACTCCGAAAATGGATCAACTTCTGCATAAAAATCCTCTTTCTTCTTCTTTTTTATCTTCTTCGTCGTCACTTCTTTGTCTCCTCCTCCTCCTCCTCCATCAGCCTCTGTCCTCTTCTCTTTTTCTTCAGATGTATCCATCTTCTCTTCCCCTGTTCCTTTGTCAATTTCCGTGACGTCTGGAATTTTATCTTTCTCTGTCACATCTGCAACCTTGTCTTTATCCGTGACATCTTTAATTTTGTCTTTCTCTGCACCATCTGTAATTTTGTCTTTTTCTGTGGTGTCTGTCACATTTTCTTTATCTGTCACATCTTTAACTTTCTCTTTACCAGTAACATCTGTCACTTTCTCTTTATCTGAGGCTTCTATCACTTTTTCTTTATCAGTGATATCTGTTATCTGTTCTTGTTCTTTTTTGTCAGGCACTACTTTTTTCTCAGCATTGTTATCCACTGGTTCTTTGTCCTCTATGATTTGTTTCATCATAGTTTTAGCATCCGACTCAAAATCTGGTTTTTCACTACTCCATGTCAAATTGTCTGTCCACGCCTCTTGCTCAAGGGTTATTTTCACCTGAAAGGAACAATGAAGACTTCAAATTCTATGATAGAAGCTGTCTTAAATCATTATCTAGATCTCACTGCACTTGGGTGTTATGAACTTATGGGTTGTACAATGTGTGGTACACAGTGGAATCCTTTTACTCGGGTGCTATGGGTTGTACAAGGTGTGGCACACACTGGAAGTGTTATGGGTTGTACAAAGTGTGGTACACAGCGGCATTACTTTACTTGGGTATTATGGGTTGTACAAAGTGTGGCACACAGTGAAATTCTTTACTTGGGAGTTATGGCTGTACAAAATTTGGCACACAGTGGAATCACCTTACTTGGGTGTTATGGGTTGTACAAAGTGTGGCACACAGTGGAATCACTTTACTTGGGTGTTACGGGTTGTACAAAGTGTGGCACAAACAAAACGTACTGGTGAAAAATCTTCAATGTGTAGTGCATGTATATCAACTTACCCAGTCTTTCTTGTCCACTTTTAGTAACCTCTGAATTGCATTTGCCATGACAACAGATCGGCTTTCCACAGCACGTTGCAATGGAGTCCTCCCCTTTTTGTCCTTTTGTTCTAAGGGAGCACCTAAATCTGCCAATAACTCCAACAGGTCTACATTTTCAAATGTTCCGTAATCACAGGTTTTCATAAGGTGATGTACAACACCCCTTCCTTCTCCGTCCACTGCAGACACAATGATGTCACTTTTCTTCTCAAACTTCGGCTCTTCTTTATTTTTAGACAAAAGTGAGCAAATAAAAATTAAATTGATAAGAATCATATACTGGTGCCAAAGAATGTTTTACAGCTACTTACATCGAAACATTGATAAATGGAACCTGCTACAAACAGGGAAAGTAAACAACTGAACTGAATTAATAACATAAAATAATTTGACGTAATGTTATCACAACCAGAGAAGTCCATCTCACAAGCAATTAGTTTGATCACATATTTCTACACGACAATAATGGGTTCACATTGATAATATATAGTAGATGAGCACTCGATCAAACATCAAACACCATGGACGGGCTACTGGATTTTTATTTCTTACTTTCTTTGCCTTTTGCTCCACTCTTGTCTTTGTCATCATCACCTTCCATCTCCTCATCCTCGTTGTCTTCATCATTGTCGTCCATATCTTCATCTTCATTTTCATCATCATCATCATCTCCTTCATCATCATCAACATTACTTCTGTCTGCAAAGACACAAAAATTCGAATGAGACCGATGTACCTGCTGTGCGATTGACATATTCTATTACACTACTGAGAACTGCTACAACAATCAATCGAGTATACGCCCCCCAAAAATTAAATAATACATTTCTGCTGTTACTTGGTTCAAGGAAACTCCCCCTCACTCTTCGTTACCAGGAAATAATTCATGGATTACAACAACAAATTTTTTAAACAAAATTCAAATTACCTCGAAATCAACAAATTTTAATTTGACTTGGGTTATTTGTCACCATGGTGACTGTAGTGCTACTACTATGGAAACCAAGCTATCAGCAAACCAAGATAGACACAAACTGAAACTCTTTTATTCTATGTGGTAGATTGCACAAATAGGCAGTACAGGGATGCCTCTATGGACATAGTTGGCCTATAGCCTGATTTCCATAGTAATATATCAACAATAGTTTTAGTTTGTGTCTATCTTAGTTTACCTACAGCCTGATTTCCATAGTAATATATCAGCAATAGTTTTTTAGTTTGTGTCTACCTTAGTTTGCATCTGGCATGGTTTCCATAGTAGTATCTGTAGTTTACATTCAAATTTTACACTTTGGTGAAAGATTTCCAAAATGGAAATAAATGTGCACTCAGTCATTATATTCCCTTATCAACTTTCACTAGGAATGTTTCCCCAAAAAAAGAGAAACCATCCATTGGGAAGCAAACGTGCTAATATGAGATATCTAGCATAATAACTTGGTACAAAAGACCTGGAGACAACCAAGCCTCTGTTCCTTTACTTACTTGGTACTGAGAATCCAAAACTCCTTTGTTTCATCCTATGAGACCTAGAACGGTGTGCCCCTCCAAAGAACAAACCTCTGTTGTAGCGTAAGTGACCATGTTCTTGAGTCGCATCCTGTACTTCATAATCATAATCACAGAGTAATTTAACCATGTCAATGTTGTTCTGTACGGAGTTAACAGATACAAATTGATTACTAAGTACATGTTGGAAGTGTTTAATGTGTTGCCTTTGTTATGCACATGGGGTGGGGAGGCGGGCAATTACAAGACATATCTGAACAAAACAGGGGAGGGGGAGGGATAAGGCATGTTTGAACATAGTGAGGGGGGGGACAAGACAGGTTTCAATACCATGGGGGGAGGGGGTCCAAGGCATGTTTGAATATTATGGAGGAGGGGGGAGGCGAACAAGGCATGTTTGAACATGGAGTATAAATGGGCACTAAGGATCAAAGTATGCCTGGGTGTAATTATGGTAAATTACTGGACATCTTTGGACATGTTCTTTTCCATAGAGTCACAGGATCAGGTGATTCTACATATGTGATAAAAAATTTGTACAAGTAATCAATTTTTTTCGAGGCATCAATTGTCGCGATGAGCCAATTATGTTAATTCCTAAAGTATGCAAATCAAACTGATTATATATTCAATTACTAAATTACAGCAAATTCATCGCGATCGATTGATTGATTTAGACACTTTTATATTATTTCATATTTGTTATATATTACTGTAACTCGGAATAGACTATTATATATATATTTGGATATTTGAACAGCATCAGCAAACAAAGACACTGAACTCCTAGTAACTGCACATACAGTTTGTGCACACCTTATATTTATATGTTGAGATGTAACTTCAAGTAGCGTTTTCCTTCCTTCATACGATTAAATACACACTTCAGTATAACCCCAGCGTTGTTGTGTAAAGGATGGTTCTAACTGTGGAGTGATGTCTGAATGTGCGTGACCACATCAATGAAATGCACAATATACATCTAAACATTTTGCCTACCTTTCTGACAGCATGCATCAATGGCGTCATTTGGTTCTTGTCACAGTAATTAACACTGGCACCATTTTGAAGCATAAACTTTACAGCATTCAAATTCTGTCTCTCAATAGCACTGATAAGAGGTGTCAGGGTAGTTTGACCAGCTGCTTTGGATACAAACCATTCCTCGGCATCATAACCTGCAATGTCATTCTCCCGGAATTCAGTATAATCTATCTGTGGAAATGGTCCCCTGCAGTCAAGAGTGGCTCCGTTGTCAAGGAAATGCCTGTATAAAGTAAGCAAGATACACTGTGAGTGAGAGGTGCTGCATGACAACAGTGCTGAAATATAGCTACACCAAACAGTGTTTTTGATAAGGTTGGGGAACCCCGGTAAACAGACAGTGGGAAAATATGGTAAAACAGGCACAGTTTCCCCAAACACTATACCATAACTTTGGTGGGGAAGCCCAGTAAAACGACGGGGAACTCAGGTAGATTTTACCTGCTTACCGCCCTAAACAAAAACACTGCCAAAGTAAGCAATTAATGGCTGGACAAGATAGCTGTGTTAAGATTCGAAATTCTCCATTATGGAGTAATTTCACCTGATTGCTCTGTGTATGTTTTCACCTAGTAAGCTCATATGCAGTGAAACCAAAACCCTACCGTGGTGAAAACCAACAAATCGTGATATCTATTTTCTTACAATTTTTTTTTGTCTAAAATATTTACAGAACATTGTTTCTTACATTAAGCAAGACAGAGTGATGAAAACCATGAACTTATAAACTAATACTGTACACTTACTTAACAACAGCTTCAGTTTGATCATCAAACAGGGAATCCCAAAATAAAGCTACCATGGGCACTCTACCAATGTTGTCGGCTATCTTTAGAGTTTCCTTTACTTGACTTGCTGCTTTATCTGTAGGTCATACACACACACACACACAGACACATATGGAAAACAAAATTTCAAACTTTAGGCAAATTAACACCTTAGTCAAAACCTTATTACAACTTGTCTCGCAAACCAAAAAGATTGCACAATATAGGTCGCAATATTTGGAAGCAGTTGATAGACATCATTTGACTGATTGTAACAATACATGTCGAAGATTGTATCGCAGAGCCCTAGACGCAACAGTGCAAATGTGGCATACTCCTGTATTTGCACGAGTGCTTTTTTACACTCCTTATAAAATATTTTGGCAAAAATGACATCACATGATTCACACACAAACTGAAGAGCACTTTGATGATATTTAGCTTACTACCAAACCAGAAAAGACTATTGAGTTTCTATTAGGCGACTGGTTTGGTAGTAACACAGCTGATAACTCACCTATAAAAGATTTAGAGAGTTTCTTATCTTGCATCAAGGATAGATAATGGACTGGTGTACATCCGTACTGGTCTTTTACTGTCAATTTCAACCCTCGCTTCAAAAGATTTTCACCAATCTGTTTATACATAAAAATCACAGTTACTATCTTCCATGGTAGAAAGTAGGTCAAATCTACCAAAATTCCTAAGAAAGTAGGTCAAACACATACCAAAGTGCCTAAGAAAGTAGGTCAAATCTACCAGAGTGCCTCAGAAAGTAGGTCAAATCTACCAGTGTCAAATCTACCAGAATTCCTAAGAAAGTAGGTCAAATCTACCAGGGTTCCATAGAAAGAAGGTCAAATCTAGGAGTTCCTAAGAAAGTAGGTCAAATCTAGCAGTTCCTAAAAAGTAGGTAAAATCTACAGGAGTTCCTAGACAAGTAGGTCAAATCTACCCGAGTTCCTACATGTACAATTTTTTACGAAGTGTCCTATCCAAAATATTTGTATGAAGTACAGGAAACACATTTGACATGATTTCTCTTTCAATATAATGTCAAAACTTTCTCTCCATCGAAGTCAAGGCTTTTCCTTTTTTGTTAGTGCGGGGCTTTAATGGATAGAACTCACTACAAGTGATATCTTTAGACTGTCTTTATATTCAGCAATGCTATTAAATGCCAAGTATTCAATTCAATCCCAGGTTCTCACATTAGTGTTATCTCATCCGTGAAGCCATGAGGATTACATAGAATCATTCTTTTGTTCTGGACCAAGTTTTTCTATAGCTTTGTCAGAAAACTGTTTTTCACACCTACTGTTTAATCCTTTTTCAAAGTGGCAATCAAATGATAACTTCATACTAGAGATAACTAGATATTTGAAATGCCCTATTCCTAGCATAAAATTCATATTTTACCTTCTGGCATTGTTGTTGAATATTTTCATCGTCTGTTTGGGTTCCCGTTAGTGCCAAGGTATGTAGAAGATTTCTTTGCTTCTTGACAAGTACTTGAATCTTGGAGTCAACTTTCTGCTTCCTCAGCAAACTTGACACAAGTTGAAAGGTATACGCTTCCATGGCGCTCTATTGATCGCAACAACAAAATTCATAATGATTAGAAAATGCACATATTTCATGTCAAGTTTCATCTTTCGTCCTACAAATAATCTTCGATAGTTCATTTGCACCACAGCAGGTAAGCATAAACTACTCAGTCCAATACTTTCAAATGACTGATTTTTAACAAGAGAAAAATAAAATGATTTCATCTAGGATTCATATTCATATTCATATTCATATTCATATTCATATTCAAAGTCGCAGTTCAATATTCAGATTCAGATTCAGATTCACTATCAAAGTCAGGGTTCAGCATGAGGTTTGGGATTACTACAAAATCAGATTCAAAGTCATAATCGTTTGCAAAAGTAAATTTAGCAAAAGTTTCGATGTGGAATTGACAAGCAGATCTAAGAAGATCTGGCCTTGCAAAGTTTTCACCTATTCTTTCAATTGGCTGAAGAAATATCACACATATCTGCGGTAAATGAGTACAAAAAGGGTTTGAATGTCTTAGTGTCAAACCTCAGAAGGATTGTATATATTTTGATGTTAGTACGATCTAGATTTCATTTACAAAGTACTTACATTGACTGCAGCTGCATACTCCATGTGGTGTAACTCCAGTTGTTCCATTAATAGAAATATCACACCTTGCCATTTGTTCTCTACCACTTTGTTAAACAGAGTTGCTTCATACGCCTTGGGTTCAGGTAACTTATGAGGGCAGTATTTCCAAGCCGGTTCTAATTCGTTGCCATCACTGTCCGTCGCTGGTTTAGTTTTGTTTGGTGGGTAATATATATTGACATTTGTGTTGGCATTTTTCTGAATTAGGAGAATGGCACAGCTGGAATAAAAATGAACAAGAAAGGAATAATTCAGACTGCAAACTTTTAAAGTTGTGGTCAACTATTGGTGGAACAAGATGGTAGCCATTCTGGGCCAATAAGAACTTAACAAATAGTAAATAAAACAATGGTAACTCTCCTGGTCCAATGGGCATACTTGAGACATAAAAAAAAGTATGGTAACTGTCCTGGTCCAATGAGAATACTTGAGATGTAATAAAACAATGGTAACTCTCCTGGTCCAATGAGAATACTTGAGACATTGTACAAGTATGGTAACTGTCCTGGTCCAATGAGAATACTTGACAGATAGCGACACTATAGTAAGTGTGTTAAGTCCAATGAGAATACTTGAGAGGTTGTACAACTATAACACTCTAGTACTCACCTGTCATGTCCTCCTTGTACAGCCAATCCTAGTGGAGTATTACCAGCATTGTCCTTCTCATCTAGAATTATCTTCATCTACAAATCACACAATATAAACACATCTCAAGTCAAAAGGTAATGCATTAACAAGAAGAACTGATAAACACATCATTGCCAAAAAAATTGTCGTGTTGGTTTCTATACAGTGCTTTCCCACCCGGTCCGGGTGCTCAAAGTGCTTTCCAATTATTACCCATGGCTCAGATCTATAGCGGCACAACAGCCCTTTGTACTTCCTCAACTCCCTGGGGAGCATACAATCCATGGCAGCCTTTATAAGCACACAGGATTAAAGCATTCACATTGCAACCTCTATCCTACCAGGTCCCCAATTATACAGCTGGGTTGACTGAGGCACAGTCATGGTTCAAATCATGCCCAAGGATTTTAGCCACTCAGAAACAAACAGCAACGATGGGGCTCAAATCTGCAACATGCAGATTGCAAGCAAGCCACTCTAACCATTCATCCATCATGACTACACGTTTATAGTAGACAAAAAACATACCCAAAATAAGATCATAGTATTTCACTTTCACGCTCAAATGCAAATAAACCGATACTCACCTCCTTTTCATGCGAGATAAAATGCAGTACACAGATAGTAGCTCCTCGTAATGCTGCTCGATGTAATGGCGTCTGACCATATCGGTCTTTTTTATTGACTCCTTGGTTATTCATGGCTTTTGTTAGTAATGTAACCACTTCTATGGGGTCAACTTGAGATTTGTCAAGGTGTCTGAAAGGATAGATAAGTACATGGTATAGTATTTCTAAATATTCATGCTGTAGTTTTGTTCGCCACAGAATACATCTCAATGACACAACTTTGAAAACCAGAAAAAATCTTGACAATTGCAGGCAAGGGAAACTATTCAAAAGAAAGCTTTGTACTGACAAGAATCCAAATAAAAAACAGCATACAACAAACTACAAAGCATTATTTACCTAAGGTTGACCTTGACTTTTTAGGTCAAGGTCAACTGATAAAATTGAAACCTCCTAAACTATCCAGCTAAAAGCACAAAGTTAAGAAAGTATCCAATGACATAACATCATGACCGAAAAATCCAAGACTTACTGTCCCATTTTCACGAATGCATAGTGTAATGGCAGGCGGCCATATTTGTCTGTTGCCATGGAAGAAGCTCCTTTGTCAAGCAGAATTTCCTCAATTTCTACAGATGAGTCTGGGCCTCCAGAGTTGCTATTGACAGCATAGTGTAAAGGTGTACACTGTTTGTCATCCACTGCATTCACTGTAGCCCCATTGGCTAGAAGAGATGTGACAGCCTCACTGGCATCTTGAGTTGATGCTATCGATAAAGAGTGGATACAAGAAAGAGGCTATAAGTTTATTACATTGTGGCTAATTTTTAAGGTAACGAATTTGATGATGGGACTACATTCCAGAAGTTACGAAGTCAAACACCTGTGGGGTGGATTGTAAAGTTGCTGTCATGTTCATTTCTGTTACATTTCCTAACATTTGATATCAATAAATGAAAATAAGTTTTAGATTTAAGAATAAGAATTGATTGCTGATGTGAAACTTAAACTTAACAAGTCTTCTAAGATCAAAGACATGGTGTCACCCCCCCCCCCCCCCAACCATGATTTGCTGGCAAATTCATGCCATCATACATTGCAATGTCTACTTATAACATGAAGTGATGGTGTTAGTATCTAAGTTTCTGGTAAGGTTCCTTACCTGCTGTATATGTACAGGCATAATGCAAGGCTGTCTTCTTGTTCCTACTATCAGTGGCATTGATGTCAGCTGTCTTCTTGGCAATGCTCCCCACCAGACTGTGGAGTCCTTCCCTAATAATCAACCAGATCACACAGAAAGAATGTGGCAAATATCTAATCAGGTTAAAAAGTGACTCAAGGTGTCAAAAGGTGACTTTTAGGGTCAAAAGTTCAAAAGTAATTCTAGGGATCAAAATGTAACTAGAAGGATCAAAAAGATAACTCTAGAGGTCAAAGTGTGACTTTACAGGTCAAAGTTCAAAGGTGACTCTGGGGCCAAAAGTGACTGTGAGGGTCAAAGGATGACTTTAGAGGTGACTTTTTTTCAGGACATTCTTATGTGTAAGGCCCATTGTGTAAATCTAAGTGACAAAATTCCGAGTAAGTAAAATCTGTAAGCAGGGTTTTCAAATTAACAATGCTAACACATGATATTGAAATAATCAACCACTACACTGTACTACACCAAGGAGGGCCAATCGAGGACTGTTGACAAACTGGCTAGAATTCTGACTGCCTACCTTGCTGCCAAAACAAGTGGTGATGCCTTCCCATCATCCTTTTCATCTTCTGATGCAAGACTTATATCTGCTCCTGCTGATACCTGCAAGATGTAAACAACATTTCAGTAAACAGCAACATAACGAAGAGAACAAAAAGAACAACAACCGATACATCAGAGCTAAATCACAATGGCAGAACTGAACAATAACATAGATGAATAAATTACATAAATATGTACATAACATTAATTTAATGTGAAAAATAAAAGGCAAAAAACAGTAAAATAACACAGGTAAATAACAACACAAAATAGTATTTCCAATCAGAAAATAGTTAAGAAAATCATAAAACACCCTACAGAAAAACATGATAAAGTGAAACCAAAGTGATTAAGTCACTGCATATTACAATCTGTATATGACTGGTAATCCAGAATTCAGTTAACTAAGATAGACACAAACTAAATCTATTGTTCTTCAATCTGGTAGATTACACAACTGGGTAATAGCAGTTCCTTTGTGATAGTGTAAACATTGGAAGTGGTAAAACAGTACATTCTAATCGCCCTGTGACCAACATAATGTAAACATTGGAAGTTTCAAAACAGTACCCTGCCAGTTAATGAAACTCTGCACTGCCTCCCTACTGAGACTATAATCAAACCAACCTCCATTCAATAGCTTATCACTGTTGTATCAACATGTTGCACAATAGTTTTAGTTTGTGTCTATCTTAGAAAACCAAAGGCTCAATTACCAGGGTAATAATTTGCTTCTTTTCCCTTTTCAAAATTTCCATCACAATTCTAAACCAATATTTTACTCAAACGTTTTGTTAGTGAATTTTTGATTTTTAAAGACTGTACACATACTTATAGCTATATCCATATCAAAATCAACAGTTCTTTATGTTTGTGTTTATTTACCAATATTTCTGCTGCTGATTTCAGTTGTTTTCGTATTGCCATCAGTAAGGGAGTGTCTCCTTTCTTGTCTCTCTGGTTCAAGTCAACCTTGAACTTGAGTAACATGGTTAAGGCTGGCCTGTCGGTGGTTTTATCGTCTTCAGTAACTTCATACTCTGCTGTGCCAATCAAGATGTGTGCTACAGTTTGCAGCCCTGTGTGAAAAATTGTGATAATCTCAATGATCAAATGGTGACTTCTACTAATGATTCCTGGCCTTGATCAGTTCTTAATTCTGTAGCACTACATTTTTGCTCAACAGACTATAAAATTTCATATTGTTGTTTCTTGTTTTACAAAAGACACTGCATGAAAGATGCCAATTCCGAGATTTTTTTTTTTTGGAGGGGGGGGGTTTGCACTAATGCTGCCTCATCATTGTGGTTTCTAAGGGAACGTCACTTCACGACATAAACGTTTTTCCATAAACTTTGGGTTCTGCATGATTCATTTCATGATTTCACATCACACGAATTTCACTCGATTGCCAAGAAATACCAAACCAAAAATTCTTTATCACCTCTATTTTGCTTGCATGGTCTCACTGCTGCCTATGGGACTTAGCATACATGCATATGTATCAAACAAACAATGAATATTCATGACTATCTGAAGGTAAAAAACACTTAGAGTCATGAACATCCATTGTTTCCCAAATGAAGTCTTGCAGGAAAAAGATAGGGGCATATCTGGTAAACCTGCATAGATTTTCATTACCTTGTACTATAATGTTGGCAGGGTTCATGCCTGGTAGAACAATAACTTGCAAAACTTGACTAGGTTTTATTACCTACTTTCACTTACCTCTTTCATTGTATTCTTCATCTGTATCATGCTTTTTTTGTCTCTTAGCAACCTGTGCGTTCACATCAGCCTTCACTTTTTCAACAAATGCCTACAAGTTAAAATTTCAAAGTTGTCAGATGTAGCCACTTAAAGGTGTGACAGTCGTCCATTTCACAAACTCATGCCTTGGAATCCTAAGCTGTGAGAATCTAGTCAGTAACGTAAGATGCTCAAACAGCATAGCCCACGATTACATTGACTGTCAGCAGCTCTATAGGGGCTTGCTTCCTAGTGCACATTCCTTCACAGTTATACCAATTTAGACAAGTATTTTCATTTCTATTGTCTAAGATCCAGCTTAGATCAAACATTTGTTCAGCCATTTTACATGAGAACACCATATTTTAACGGAGCCAATACTTGCATTTCTTATAGCGGAGTTCCACAAACATCAAACAGTGCAAAAGTATAGTCAGTCTAACCTCTGCATATTCTGTACAGTACTATCAATTCTATAGCAGTACTATCATACCATATCTACTTCAACTTACCTTCAACATATTGCGTCCGTATACATACATATTCTTCTTTTCTACATCTGTTTTGTTGTATATTCTGGTAGCCTGTTGGTACAAATACAAACACAGGTAAGTTGACTTGCACCAGTAGAAATATTCCACTGACCTTTGACCTTGTCATTATGTCAACCCTACAAACTCAACGAACTAGTTTCTTTTCTAAACAAACACAGAATATATTAGCATAACTTACATGACAATTTATTGAGTTGTTTCAAACACAAATTTGTTTTCTGTGTAATATCTTCATCAAAATCGTACTTCAAAATCAGCACAAGGTTTGGACAGGCACTTTTGTTTGGATGTCAACTTATATATCAAGTGTAACAGGTTTTAGTGCTCCCTGGAGCTAGTCCTCCCCCTCCCCCCTCCCCGGTACACTAGTTCCTAGTGCCCCGCTGCCATATGTGCCTCTGACAATGCTTATTTCAAGATGGCTGCCACATTTCCAAGATGGCCACCACATACATGTACTCACATTGTAGTCAGCGTACACTTGTGCCCATCTCAGTAATGGCGTAAAACCTTCTGAATCAATCTGTTTGGACATTTTATTCAAAGCATTCAGTTGATTGGAATCACCACCAGCAGAGTCCTGAATTTTGAAGAGAGAAAAAACACAAGAAAATACAAGACTTTTTAGTTAACATATTTGTAAACATAAATGATTTTTAACCACAAGTAATATGGTTTCAGATGTAAATTTTGGCATGAACATGATACATATTACCTTAAAATGGAGACAAAAATATCAAGTGAGTCAATCAAACGGATGAAGTTTGTACAACAACAATCATTTTTTTTTTGCATTTGCTAGCTTTTGGTACAAGTAACTGTTAGTTGGTGTTAATGAGTTGATTGTTGGCAATCAAATCCAACATATTGTGCAATTTAAGCAATACATAGATGGATACTGTTAGCTTTTGAGATAAGTGTATTGTACTGCTTTATTTTCACTAATGTATGAATAATAAATGTACACTTACAGACTCTCAAGTTACAATAGTGAAGGACATGACAAATAGCTCTCTAACGGAGCTAATGAGACGATATCACTAGCTTGTTCACAAATGGCCATATGTCATATTGTTATACTTACGAGTGAGTCATCTCTTCAGGTTTTCTTCCCAGATGACTCATTTTCAAAAGCAAAGCAAATTATCATTAACCCTGGGTAGCACGTGAGACACTAATCCCAGAGCTTAAGTCCTCCAGTCTTGAATTATTATTATTATTTTATCAGTGGAGCAAAACAGGAGATAAATTAAACAGGACCACTTTGTTCTGGACCAAATTTTGCTACACCTCTGTCAGACAACACTTTTCACACCTAAATTTAATTCTAATCAGACATTGGCCTTTAAATTAAGTATGTGACTGTTCATCGTTGATAATTACACAGAAATAACACACACAAGGTTTCATTCCCAAAATGATAACACGGTTAGTTACCTTGCTAACTATAGTATCAATGAGGGCAGAGAGATCACTTTCCAGACACTGTTTTGCCATAATATGGAGCAGGTTTTCACCAACTTTGTTTGTATCATTGTCTTCAGAATGGATTTGACTTCCTTTGTCTACCAACAGTTTGACTAATTCCACATTATTCTGCAAAATAAACCATGTACAGAAGTCATATATTACATTTGATGCAAGGTTTGTATTCCTTATATCGAACTTATTACAGTTCAATTCTGTCAGCATGATCTTAAGTTGTATTACCCACGAACAACATCCCACAAATGATGCCACACAAGTATAGAAGACGCAAGTGAACATTGGATGTGAACCGGCAAAATGTTACTTTACAGGTACTATTACTTTGGTAAAGCTAACAGACTTGGGTTACAGGTCAACTTTACTTGTCGCATTGGTACCACTATGGGTGTCCCCCTGTGAAATGATTCTGTCAATCTGTGGGTTAATAGTCAACTTATTTGTGTCACAACCACTAAGGATGTCTCTCCCTGTGAGTTGACAGTAGATGGGCAACATGCCTGTTATATCATCACCACTAGGGGTGTCTCCCTCTATGAGTTGACTATATGAGTTACAAGTTAATTTGCCTGTTGTATTGACACCACTTGAGGTGTCTCCCCTGTGAGTTGTCTCTATTTATGCTACAACTTAACTTACCTGTTGTATCGCCACCACTAGCGGTGTCTCCCCCTGTGAGTTGACGGTCGATGGGTTACAACCATGATCTAACAGTATCTTAGCAACCTCCAAACTGATATCAACCTTACTACTGTCAATCTTTGTCTGTAAGCATAATTATGAAATAAAGCAAATTAGTTTTGCAATCCCCCTAAAAAAGTAAAATTGAAAAAAAAATGAAAAAGTATTTCACATTAACTGACTTTTTTCAAAGATCAAGTAAAATATATACATTGAGCTGTCTAGTAGAACAAGTGAGAAATTATTAAAATTGCATGAAATTGAAATTAAAAAAATATTGATTTGGGCAACAGTTACACATTCACTTCTAAACTGCTAATACTTACGGAATATTGGCTCTCTTGGATGGAATTATTTGCTAAATGATGGAGCTGGAGAGAGTACAAAAACATAAAACAATGTCAGGTATTTTGTAATCAGATATCGTTCCCAAATATTTTTTCGATGTTCAGCAGAGGAAAATATGAGTGACATAGGGGGCCTTTTCACTACAAGTCAAAGAAATGTTGTAACAAAACCCTTACGTTAAAAATAATGGCAATTCAGAACGTTTCATTCATACAGCCTCATAGAACTATGGACGTAGACACACTGTCATGATGCAAAACAACCTATGTATAAACTCCATATTTTTTGTTCTATGCATACAGCTTAGATTGTGCATGGGATAATATGATACCCACATTTTGTTTAGTTTTTTCATTTATGTTTTTTTTTTTAATTGAATAATGTTACTCCTGAATTATTATTACTGCTTGAAAATTTAGATATCTGACAAGAGATAGTATATTTACTCCAAACTAATGAACTACGGTTGAGATGTGTACATGACTGTGGTTGCCATGACTACAGAACAGAGTTTTATCATCTTTTGTATCTTCCTAAACTGTCTACTATTCATTTCATGTTTACTACATCTATATCCTAAACATTTCTACTTCAGATTATAAATATTGTCAAAACCACTGAACTACCCCCCCCCCTTTTTGAGAGAGCATCGTCAAATATACACTTGAGTAAATGTGTCTAAGACCTGTCAACCAACTTTTCATCGTCTCCAATCACACTTTTCACACAAAATATCGATGAAAATAAACAAGGAAATTAAACATCAACAGAAACTAAATGGCAAACAGCATCTAAAAAGCTGAAAATAGTTCATGTGTTTTGGTAGCAGAAAACCAGAAGTTTATATGAACATCTTCAAGTATTTGTAAGACTGTGACAATACTTACGGCATTGTTGTTGTTAACATCTGTTAAGGAAACGTCTGCTTTCTTAGTTTTAACCAGATACCTAATTTGAGTTGTCAAACTCTTCACCAGGGGACTACCAGCCACTAACATGACCAGTGTACAACCGATCTCGTCTTTGAAATTGAGATCAACACCCTCTTGATCAAGGAGAAGATCTGCACAACCTGTGTGGCCTTTCAAAATGGCGATACCCAGGGGTGTAGTCTGCCAAAAAACAAGAAACGTTGATAGACCATGATTGTTAAACAATGGGTTGTAGTCTTCGATACAAAATGGTAGTCTCAGTGGTGTTGTTTGAAAAATGACAGAACTTTGACTGAAGTTTTTGAAAATTGGACAGAATATAACTGTTAGACAATGAATTATAGTCTGTTACACAAAACAACAAAACATGACTGCAAAATAAAATACAAAAAGTACGCAAATGGGTGTAAACACCCAACCAGGTGTCAGACCATATGCTCCAGAAAACTCAAAGTAGTATAGTGGTAGACAACCATGCTCTGCAACATGGAAGGGCACAATGGCAAAAAAAGGTATGTTACAACTCAGAAATGATGGAACAAAGGAACATATCTGATTGCTAATATTCTACATCCCTTTCTGTTCGTCTTTCTATAGTTCTATAGTTTGTTTTCCATCATTTTTTCAGTCGTTTTTCAATACCCCATTTTGACTGAAGTCTGTCTTACCTTCCAGTCATTTGGTGCATTGATACTAGCTCCTGCTTTGATGAGTAATTTAAGACAGTACCACCACCCATAGCCGGCCGCATAATGTGTGACTGTATTTCCTGATGAATCGGCAGCATTCACATTGGCCCCTCTCCTCAGGAAGTAACAAGCTACTGGATACTGGCCATTCAATACTGCATGGAGTAAAGCTGTTCTCTTCAGCTTGTCTAGACACAAATAGATCATAACAAATAGTTATTATTAAAATAACAGGAAAAATTTCAGTAATTATGAACATAACTTATGTTGGAGTATGTGATAGAGCAAACATACATATCCCTGGTATATTCTCTATCTCATCATTTTTTTCAAAGAGTGAAACTACTTTCACTCTAATGCCTTTTAACTGTGGCAAGAGTTGTAAGGGTTGCAACCACTATGAGAGGTATAACTTCTTACCTTTCTCTTCAATGGTTTCACCCACATCATGTTACAGTTTCTACGGGCTGCAGCCAACATATGAGTTGTGACACTAACTTTACCTTTCTTGTCAATGGCAGCACACACTTTAACTAACACTTTCACAGTGGCAAGATTTCTACAGACTGCACAGAACATAAGAGTTGTGACATTAACTTTACCTTTCTTTGTAATGGACTTCAATTAACATTTTTAATGTGACCTGACTTCCCTTCCATGGATTTCAACTACCGTAAGAGATACGACTTCAATCTTACCTTTTCTTTGGTAAAGGCAGTTCCCACTTCAAATAACACTGTCATGGTGACAAGATTCCCTTCCATGGATTTCAACTACCATAAGCAATATAACTTCAATCTTACCTTTCTTTTCAATGGCAGCACCCGCTTCAACTAACACTTTCACGGTGGCAAGACTTCCGCGGGCTGCAGCCAGCATAAGAGGTGTGACTTTATTTCTTCCAGAACTCAGTGGCTTGTCTAAAATACCACCATGCTTGATTAAGGCACGTACTGCATCCTACAAAAAACAACATTTATAACATTTGAAAATAACCCCCACAAAGTTAGGGGGTCTTAAAAGTTATATACCCCTGATTTGCCTTTAAGTTTAATGTAGTCCTTGTAAGTACATCATAAAAGGAAATTACAGTTTGTGACATTTTCTGAAAACAGAGCTGACTTATTTGGTCCAAGTAAAGGAACACAAACTAAGTTTCTACGTATTTTGGTGTAGTTTTTACTGCATATTTAAAAGGTACTCACAGTATTCTACTTAATGAAGCACACACTTAACCATCACTTGCAATTAACTGAATTCAAACCTGGCATTAAGATATAACTTACAAACAATCCAATGACATAATTTATGATACCTATCAAAAAATGTTGAGGAAATTCCGACTTCTGACTATACATTCAATTGTTCTAACAATGCCAGAAGACAATCATAATGTTATAGAAGACACGCATCGACATTAACATTATACTAGAATGTGGTTTTGTTGAAGTATTTTCACTCCATGCTTATAAACTCAGTTTGTGCCACTTCAATGTAAATACAAGAACAATTTAGTGATGCCTGTGAACTGAGAATGAGTTTAACTTACTGTGTGTCCATTTTCTGCAGCAAAGTGTAGCGCAGTGTAGGAACTTCTATTAACCCTATCCACTCCTCTGAGTTGACTTTTTCCTGCTCCCCCCTCCTCGTCATCATCCTCCTGACTCTGTTTATCTTTTAATTTCTTCATCAACACTTCAATGTTGTGTACCCGTGCTGTCTTGGCAGCCAGCATCAATGGTGTGTGTCCCATATTGTCAGTTTCTTCAGGATTACAACCCCTACAACAATTAGACAAGAAGTATGATCAAAGCGGTCTTAGCATTTTTTAGAATTGTTTGATTATATGTGAACTGGGTATCAGAGTCTAAGGTTGACCCCAATTTATTTCTATCTTTCCAATTTGACCAAAATGATGTCCATCAGTCGGCAAAAAATAGGAAAAAAGGTAAGTGTATGTACATGTTGGTGATGTTTCCAATTCATATTACGAATGTTAACCATCCGAATGTCTTAGAAACCACAATTAAAGTCAGAAGAACACTATACGGACATTTTTTATTAGCAGTCCCAAATTTCAATGACAAACAACACTTTTCACCCAAATAGGCACTTGTGTTGTCATCATTAATACCATCAGTGAAACTGATAGCATCTTATTTTTTTCACATCTTCAAGACGTACCTGCCAAGAAGTAGTTCAAGTGGTCCAGTGCCTTCACACGACGCAGCATAATGAATGGGTTTACGTCCTATCTTATCACCCACATTGTAATCTGGTAAGACTGCTAATAACTTGGACAAGTACTTTGGATTGGGGTTGATAGCTGCACAATGCAAGGGTAAAATCTAGAATCAAAACAACCAATATATCAATAGTTACGTGGCAGACAGACAAAACAAAACCCAAAATGAAAACTGTCAATATTAATACTGATACACTTAAAGTTTGTACAATAAGATTTGAATTGGAGGTGTTTTATGCATATCAATAAAAAAATTTAAACTTATCGTTTTGTTTTTTAAATATGTACATTTTCAATTTTTTTCTTCAAGAGAGTGCTTGTCAAAATACAGTGTGACGATGCTAGTTTTTGTAAATGGTTAATATCCAAGATTTTTTCTCCAAAGGCAAAATAATGACAAGTAAGATCTTGACATTGCCCCACTGAATGTGCATCAAATTTCATTTTAATCATGTCATACATTTTCAGATCAGACAGAGACAGACTGAGACTGACACACAGACACACAGGCACAGACAGACAGACAAACAGACAGACAGACAGACAGACAGACAGACAGACAGACAGACAGACAGACAGACAGACAGACAGACAGACAAAGGTACTATCTATCAGTTTTAAACAAACTTACCACATCATTGTCAAAAGGCTTCTTTCGTACTGACGTTGTCCTGAATTTGGTAAGTTCCTCATTATCATACAATAAAACCTAGCAAATGATAACAAATAAAATCAGTGAAAGTTAGCAATATTTTACTCCTTGCATTAATGACTTATGTACGACATAGATATAGAAACAACAGAAAGCTCTGATGTCATAAACATGTCAAATATCATCACTATGACAACAATACAACTGTAGTAAAGACAAAATGAGGCAACTATTGAGACCAAATCATAATAGTTTGAATTTCACATAAAAAAAACAGCTTCAGTAACAATGTTGCCAATTTTCAATTTTTCTGAAAGCTCTATATTGTAAATGGCAGAATGGGAGTATGAGTTCTACTGTAAACATTTCAATTCAATGGACTTGGGAGTATAGAAATGAGAACACACAAACCTGAATTTTGACATTTTGAGTTAAATATTAAAGCTACACTAGCTGCAACTGGAATGCTTTTTTGAAACTGTTTTGTCAGATTTACTCGTAATATCGTACGCCATGAACAGAATTGGATGACCTGTGCAGTAAACATATTTCTGTAGCTGTACATAACATGGTACAATAAATCACATCAAATTGATTTTTGGGTCCACACCCAAAAATCAGCTCCCAAATGCAATCATGTTTTCAATATGTTGCTGTACTACTACTGTCTTATGGATACAATCAGAACCTAATCAACATGCACAATGTCTAGTTATTGGTATTTTAACAATTTGCAGTGAATGAACTTTTCATGTCCAATCGAAAAAATATCATTCCAGTTACAACTAGTGTAGCTTTAAAGCATACCGACTACAATGTTAATGGTAACGATTACAAGAAAGTATAGCTATGTATGATTTCAAATCATTTGGACCCTTCCAATGGCTTCACATACATCCCATAATTCAAGATGTACGAAAAAAGGCGAAAAGACAAAAGAGTAAAAAAACCTAGTTACCTCTTTATGAAGGAAATTGAATCCATGGCCGCCAGACTTCTCGGCCATTTCAATTATATGCCCTGCCAGCTTATGATGGCCATTACGGACAGCAATGAACACATTATCAAATAGGTACATCTGTAACGAATAAACGAATACATGATTATTAATAATCATGCATAGCAGAATGACATTCATATTTTGGCTCAGTGCAAATTTCCTGGCAGCGGAAGAAAACTATAAACCTATTTCTGAATTCTACCAGTTCTACGAAATGTTGAAGACCGACTCTTTTAACTCAGAAAACACAGGAGCAATACTTTCATAACAAGCGACCTATCGGTCAGAATAGCTCCGGTTTTTTTTTTAATTTTATTTTTTATTTTGGTGACACGTAGAAGTGGTTCAGTTCTTCAGCTCTTCACTATGCAGTTTTGTTTTAGCGATGCAATAAAGTGGTTAGTGGTTCATATGATGTCTCACTGTAAAACACATTTTACACAGAAGTTGGTAATGTATTGTACTTTTATACCATAGTCACCATTTTATAACAAAAATCTACAGTTATGAAAAATTGCACAAAATCTCAGAAAAAAAATGACTGGGAAATGCACACAAGAACAAGCCATTGAGAATGACATAGTCCCCGCTATGATTGGGTTTTAAGGAATTAGCACTACTCTGATCACGCAACAACACTTGTGAACCTAAATCAAACAGACTTAGATATGTTGTGTCTGCTTGTCGGACATGGAACATGCCTACAACAATAAAGGATTGGTCGGGTATGGGGGATCATATCAATATGAAAATGGATATGCAAATGTATGTCATAGAACACTGTCCTAATACCAACTTTGAATGAGATCTGTTCAAGCATGTCTGAGTTATGGCTTTGGACATGGAAAATTTGCAAACAAAATGGCTGCCAGGCAGCCATATTGGATCGTATCACAATGAAAATGGATATGCACATGTATGTCATAGAACACTGTCCTAATACCAACTTTGAATGAGATCTGTTCAAGCATGTCTGAGTTATGGCTTTGGACATGGAAAATTTGCAAACAAAATGGCTGCCAGGCAGCCATATTGGATCGTATCACAATGAAAATGGATATGCACATGTATGTCATAGAACACTGTCCTAATACCAACTTTGAATGAGATCTGTTCAAGCATGTCTAAGTTATGGCTTTGGACATGAAAATTCACAAACAAAATGGCTGCCAGGCGGCCATATTGGATCGTATCATGACAACAATGAATATGCACATATATGCCATAGAACACTGTCCTAATACCAACTCTGAATGAGATCTGTGTGAGCATGTCTGAGTTATGGCTTTAGACAGGGAAAATTCGCAAACAAAATGGCTGCTAGGCGGCCATATTGGATCGTATCATAAAACAAATTGACGTGCATATGTATGCCATAGCATGTTGCCCCTGTACCAAGTTTGAAAAAAATCGGTACAGGCATCTCCAAGAAACGGCTGCGGACGGACGGACGGACGGACGGACGGACGGACGCACGGACGCACGGACGGACAGACGGAACCCAATCCATAAGTCCCCGTTCCGGACTTCGTCCGCGGGGACTAAAAAGAAAAAAAAGATGATTTTGAGGTTGGCTATAAATAATGCCATTGTCTTACAGCTTTAACCCTGGGAAATTTTAATGATGAATGAAATAAACTAGGGATCTAAAATAATTTTGAGGCAATTTCAATTTCAATTTTCTAACAAATTTACCAAGTCAACAACATTCAACTTGTACAAGTTGAGTAGATATATATAGGGAAGAAATGTATTAATCGCCATCTTAGTTTCCGGACGACGACAATCCCCGCCAAGTACCAGAAAGAGAGTCATTCTGGCAGCCATACGTTACAGTGGTAACACTCGTTCATGTTCTATTACCTTTCTAGTCCTGCTTCCATGACGGTGCACGAGTCTGTATTACTGACTTGAGGGGGAGGGACAATTGTCAGAATCGAGTCCCGAATTCCTCTGTATGCAAGCAGGACTATTACCTTTCATAAAGAAAACACAACGAAATGGTTGAAGTGATCTTTTTTTTTTTAATTTCTTTTCATCACAACAACAAAATCTGCGTGATCAAAAGTGTTGTAAACTAAACCAGAAAGAATTATCGGACTGGCTAAACTTCCCGATGAACTGGAGTAAGGTCCAAGTCCAAGTAAGCCTCGATAGTACGTGAGAAAATCGTCTCAAACTAGCGATAAAACTTTCAAAATATAACTTGACATGTCTTCATTTGTTAGATTTATACAATTCAAGACGCGTTTTCACTCGAAAACAACAATTCTGTGAATAATGACACTCTGAACGCAGCGATTTCTCGGACGATGTTACCACTGTAACGTATGGCTGACAACGACTTCCTTCCGGGTTAGTCCCTCGTGCATCCGGGTATCTGGGGTTGTCGCCATACGGAAACTAAGAAAGATGGAATTTACAGTGTTTCTTGTGACCGGCGCGGCGCCTGTCAGCAGACTCGGCCATTTTTTTTCATCATTCCATTGTATTTAAAACTTGTACTTGACATTTCGCAATATTTATAATTCTCAACATGCCTCACTTCGCTCGTACTCAAAGCAGCCCCTCGCGGTATGATCACTGATGACATCGGATTTACATGTAAAACGGGGAAAGATACGCAAAACATAATGCAAAGTCTGAAGCCAAATTAAAGTTGTGATTATTTTAATTATTTTTACTTGCCAAATATTTGCATTTTGGAAATGGCAAGACACGTTCATGTCGTTTAACTTTACATGTGAACTGTCGGCCAATAAACAAAATTTGGTTGATTCACAGTCCGCAGTTAGACTGCTCTTGCATAACTTCAACCGCATGCCTTCCTTACGCAAGTTGTCTTAATTCTGGTTCACTGTCACTCCAAATTGCACGACAATATAGAATTAATCACAAGTTACATGTTATCTGAAAACATCACATTTTTATAGTGGGTCTGAAGTGAGATTTTAGTGAGTACCAAGAACGTCTTGTGTTGTTGCTTGCTGTGGAAAATCGTCCGGTCAAATGAGGTCAGCTTCAGCTTCTGGTCGAATCAGGATAGAGTATGCAAATAAGGACGTTGCGGACTGGCTGATTATGTAGAAGGGTGCAGAATTTGGATTTGAAGTTTACAACCCTGTTTCGAATAAACGCTTGTCACTTCATGCATTTGGGCGCCCAATGCGTAGAATTATGACTATAGCACATATTACATTGCTTGTTTGACGTCAATAGTGTCTTTTGAAAAGTGGCAGTTTACTTAAAGTCTCGTCGAATGATTTCCAATATGGCGTCGGTCATTATCCTCATTAACATATTCATTTTTTTTTCAAATTACAAAAAAAAAATCATAAAAAATAAAAATGAAGATGTGCTGACTTGAAATTAACAAACCTGAGTAAGCTACCCCCTGCGCATCAACACACCAGATATCAAAGCAATCTGACAATAAGTTTTCACGGAGATGATGAAAATGACATTTTATGAAAAAAAATCATAAAAAATTGAAAATGGCACAGATCAACTTGGCATGAACAAATCTGAATAGCCTCCCCCCAGGGAACATGCACACCAAATATCTAAGAATACTGACTGTCACTTCCGGAGAAAATAATGAAAATATAAAAGTTTGACGGACACCTATGATTCACTCTACTCTCTATACTCTATACAACCTATACCTAAAGCTACGCTTTCAGCTTTCGCTGACAGCGGAGCTAAAAAATGTGATGTTAGCAAATCTCTTTACCTATAAAGATGAAAACAAACAGCAGAAATATTGAATTTCACCAGTAAGTTGCTATGACGTGATCTTTTTACTTCACTATATCCATCAAAAGTAACCAAAATTCATTGTTACCTTGATGATTGATCTATTTACATGCACATCTCCATAGTTACTAGTTATGGAGATTGTTGTAAGTGATAGCCACTCCACAGTATTGGCAGTCCCAGTATTCCTACCACTGCATGAAGCACTGTTGCTATGGAAACTAATCTATTTACATCCTTATCTCCTTGGTAACCAGGTATTACCATGGTAACTATAGGTTGCCAGCCACTCAATGAAGTATTCTTACCTTGAAGTTAGGCACTGTTGCTATGAGTACATTCAGTATTGCTTTGGACACACCCTTCTCAAGTGCAAATCGAACATAATTTCTAACAGCGTATGCACCATCACTTATGGCTGCATCCTGTTGGCGAAAACAAAAATGTCAAAATTAAGATTTACCTGAGAGACAAAATTTGTCACATTTTCCTTTAAGACTATCACAACATCTTTCTAATCTACACTGCTAATATTAAAAACAAATTGGTATTAAATGGAGGACAACAATTCCAGTGTATGAAAAATGTTTCTTTGTCATGAAATTATTGAATTTTCATTCCTACGAGTTTGCAACCAAAAATAACTTAATTCTCCAACGCTACTTTTTTTAGATTCTTCACAGCCAATGCACTACTAAACCAGTTAATATAGTTTAATGGCTCCTAACCCCAAACCAACCCTTCTTTTGTAGCTTGAATATAGCTAAGTATGTATTATACATGCTGTCCCCTGTAAAGTATTCTTGACCATGATGCAATCTAATCAACATCATACTTTGTAAGTCTAGTTCAAGTTGATATAATAGATATTTAAACATGTTGGTAAAATACACTACAAGAAATGTTTTCATGGGTAAAACCATTACATGTCAAATGTAAATTAAACAGTTATGCAGTTAATATGTTTACTGACTTAAAAATATCTTTTGATAAAGATACCCCCTGTCATATTATAATATATATTATATTCATTCGAATCAAACTCAGAAATTTAAATATGATCACTACTTGTGTAGCACCAAAAGTGCCCAAATGTTAGAGCTGGAGGGAACCAGAGTACTCAGGGTAACTCTGCATTCTTTGGTCAGGTCAAACTATGTATCATCATCATCATTCTTATTTACAAACATGATTAAATTTGAATCAAGCCCAACTGGTGCTGAGCACGTTCAAACCTAGACTAAGAGGCCTATGAGCTAACCACTCAGCCACCAATAACTTCAAATGCACACTAAAACTACAAATAACTACTCATGAAGGTATTACTGCCCTCTATGTTACATAAATTAACTACTACTACAGATATTACCTTTATGAAAGCATTATTTCCCTCTCTGCTTCCTCTACTTTGACTCAGAGCTCTCGTTGCATGGCCCAGAGATCGGAAATTGTACCTACAGCAAAAGAAACCAACAAAATTAGCAGAAAGAATCCATCACAGACACCATCTTACTTCATTTTGAAGCCGTGTCTTTAAGACTATGCCACTTTCAACCTACTGTAAATTTGAAATATTTTGCCGTAAGAATTAAAGCTTGTACCAAATTTGTGAAAAGGCAAGAGTTTTTGTCCTCCTGTTTACGAGAAAACTGTCAACCTTTCATTATTCACATTCTTCATTCACACTTTTTTAACAATTTTAAATCAAAACATGGATGAATTTAAGATAATTTTGTTCTCCTTTTTATCTACAGAAACTTCAAATCACTTTAAATCATACTAGTGGATATCTTTACCGAAAATTCATTTCAAATCATAAGATATTGGCATATAAATCATGGATAAATTTTGCTCTTTTAATTTTCCCAAGAGAAGTCTTTCGTGAACAATACATTTTCCTCTGGTATTGCAATACGTCTATTGTGAATCTCACTGTACCCACAAGCCAAAAATAACATTAGCTGGAAGTTCAATACTATACCTTTACAGCACTTCCAGTTAAAGAGGAACACTACTCCAGGAAATACAGACATTTTCATAAACTATGAGTTCTGGAGAGTCATTTCATGATTTGACATCACCTACAATTTCTTGTTATCTCCGAAAAACATCAAGTTGATCTTGAGCCTTTATAGGGTATCTTTGCTATGGACTACCGCATCATGGGCGTCGGCAGAAATAATATATTCAAGTTGCACACTGAATAATCATGAATCCTGAGAGCCTTTACCCCAACCATGTAAAACAGATCTCATGAATATTCAGTGTGTAGCTTGAACAGATTATTTCCTGCTGACTCCCACAATGCAATGTCCAACAGCAAAGATACCCTATAATGGCACAAAATCAACTTGACATTTTTTCTGAAATGGCAAGTAGTTGTAGGTGATGTAAAATCATGAAATTACTCTCTAGAACCCATAGTTGATGAAAATGACTTCGTTTTCTGGAGTGGTGTATTCCTTTAATGTTCTTCGTATAGGATTCATGCATTACAGTAAGATTCACAGTATGTGGATGTATGTGTATTTCATACAACTGGAAAATCAGATTTCCACTCCTGAGTGGTTACCATAGTAATCTATTTTATACCTGCCAGTAGACTGGGCCTGCAAGAGATTTTCTGGTAGTTCCACCCTGTCTTGTGTAGGATCTTTCATAATAGCTCCAAGTAACTTGATAGCTTGCTGGTTGTTATGAGCAATTGCGAAATTCATGGCGTCTTGTTCCACATCAACGCTACGATACGCAAACATCTAGTTGGAAAAGAATCACCGTGATTATACTTTTCAAGTCAGAATTTTCCAAACTGATGTAAACCTTAGTACATAGATGATGAATTGTATCAAAAGCTAAATTATTTAGATCAAGTGATGTGTTTGTCAAAGTAAGCTGTGTACCTGTTATTTGCTTTATAGCACTTGTTGCTACACAACCTTTACTTGTTGCTATGCAATCTCTACTTATTGCTGTGATCTTCACTTACTGCATAATTTTTACATGTTGCTGTGTGATTGTTACTTGTTGCTATGTATAATCATTACCTGCTGCTATGCAATCACTATCTGTTGCTAAGTGATCTTTGCTTGCTACATAATCTTTACTTGTCCAATTGTTGCTTGTTGCTATATAATCATTACCTGTTGCTGTGTGGCTATTACTTGTTGCTATGTAAACCATTACATGTTGCACGAGAGAATGCACAACTTACCGTGCTGACTTTTTTGGTGGCTGCTATCAACTCTTGCAAATTCTTTATATCATTGGTCAATACAGCTCGTATGGCCCTCTTACACAACATCAATGGTGACACTTCTGGCATCTCACTTTCACCTCTGAAACATTGAGTACGTAACAACAGAATGTAAGATTTATTATTGGGGTTCTATCTCGCTTAAACCTCTTGGTAAGTAACTGTTAGTTCACATAGTTATAATGAAACTATATGGTTTAAATAGCATATACCTAAACATGTCAATAGACTGATATTCATATCAGTCTCTAATATCCTGACCTATTAAATACTCAATTCACTGAAATACATTCAACTGACTCATTTAACACATCTTACCTGACTTCAAATGTTGGATCTTTAGTTACAACTTCAATATCAAGATTTGCAGTAAGTTTTCTATTGGCATCTTTGTCTCGGACAACTTTCATTTTCCCTTTCTTTGCTTTTTTGTCTTCCTTCTTGACAGGCTTACGTCCTGGTCTACCTTTCTTTTTCTTCTTACCTTTCTTGACACCTAATGAAAGGACATGTGTATCTATAAGTCAAAGGCTATGAGAGGCCTTGTACTTGAACTCTTTAAGAGTCTTGAACCCCCACCCTCTCCCTCTCCCCACCCCCACACACACAAGCATTTGGCAACAGATATACACAGACAGACAGACAGACAGACAGACAGACAGACAGACAGACAGACAGACAGACAGACAGACAGACAGACAGACAGACAGACAGACAGACAGACAGACACATTCAAAACATCACAGTTGAGTGTTGCCGCTAATGGTTGAGAACCCATTAACACAGGAGAGTTAAAACCAGGTAAAACCTCCATACATTCCCATACCCTGTCCCATAATTAATTTTGGTGGGGAGCCCATTAAAATAACTAGGGAACTCAGGTACATTTTACCTAGCTACCGTTGTTAAACAAAAACACCGAAATTTTGTGTTTTTTGACAACTTTATGGCACTCATGATATCATTGATGAATTTTCACTCAGCATACATTACTTCTACTTAAGTACTACCGGTACTATTCATGATGAATCATATACCACAGGGACTACATTGCAAAACAGCACTGAAACAAACAATCAATGGGCTGCAATATCTTGATGAACAGCGCCCTCCAGTGTTAGAATGTACACGAACACCATGTACACACTGATGACACGTAGAAAGATGAAACACAATCCGTTAATGTTTTTGAAAAAAGTGTACAACATATCACTTATGTTTGAAGATACTGCAGAACTACATCACAGTCAGAATATACATGTACTGTGTAAATTGTACAATTTACATTTGGTTGGTTGGTTGGTTGGTTGGTAGTTAAATTTCATTGCTAATTCATAGTTGGTGTGCATGGCTGGTACATAATGAATGTAAACAATGGGTCTTCTCTAGTGGCACACTTTCAGTTAATTCCTCTTTCTCCCGAGGGGGGTACACAAGTAATTACTAGTTGTGCAAAGCAGTGTTCTTTACTAAATGTTAGTTGGTAAACAAACCAGTATAATAGGGAAGACACCATGGTTTGAATAGGTGTGTTTAAAGGTGCACTGTAACAGTAGTATGTTACACAAAATCACCTTCTATTATACTCTCTGAACAGTATTGAAATCACCTGTGGGTAAACATATTTGTGTAGCTGTACACATAATACTGGCATGGTACAACTGTACAATAAATCCAATCAAATTAATTTTTTGGGTCTGCACCCCAAAAATCAGTGTGCCCCAATGCAATCACACAAATTCAACTTGTTGCTGTACTACTTCTGGTTACAACTGACCTCTGATTAACAAGTAAAATGTCTAATTATTTGTATTTTAAAAATTTTTAGTGAATATATTGTTGGTTGTCTGACTAGTTCAGCTTTAAGTTTGAACTGTACAAGTTAGCCTAAAACTTCTATAACATACCAATCTGATTAAAATCCGATGTATTGTACACGTTGTGATTTCTTTTTGGTTGTTACGTTTACTGTCATTTGCTCTTTTGTGTGCACTCGTTACATACATCTGACACAACACCATGGGCATTCCCATACCAAATCTCGGATTTACGAGTAGCCAATCAAAATCCATCTTACAATTAATATATACACTTGACGTTCAAAATTGTAAGCGAGAGAACCACCACAGAATAAATGATAACATCGCTGCCGGTGCTCTGTGCTTGTGCTCTTTTCAAACAGAGTGCTCTGAAGAACTGTACCAGTATGTTTCGCTGCATTACGCATTCTCATTCGTTGAGTGAATTCACCCACCGGCGAGATTTGGTATGGGAAAACCAATGGTGGTATGTTAGATGTATGTAACGAGTGCTCACAAAAGAACAAACAATGGTAAATGTAACAGCCAAAAGAAAATCGCGCCGTGGTACACTAAATGGGATTTTAATCAGATTGATATCATACATACCTTTGTTTTTTCCAAGGCTTCCTGCAGGACGACCTCGTTTCCGTTTCCCCTTCTGAACCAATGTAGGTTTGTGGATAGGTTTCACTTTAGGAGGTCTACCTCTCCTTCCTTTCACTGCTCTACTTTTCACTTTCAGTTTGGAGTTTCGGACTTTTTTCACTACTTCTTCTTCTTCTTCCTCCTCCTCCTCCTCCTCCTCCTCCTCCTCCTCATCTTCTTCCTGTACTTCTTCCTCCTCTTCTTCTTCTTCCTCCTCCTCCTCATCTTCAAAATTCCCTAATTCGTCATCACTTAGTTCCATGGCCAGTATATGAGCTGTAATACACACGGGTTACACCAACATTGTAATTAACATAGTATGCCCACGGGAAATACAAGTCTTAAACTATTGCTACTAATTTGTTCAAGTAAACTCCAACCAAGCTCAGATTAAATTAAGGAAAAAAATCTGGGGTGATCTTGAACATTTTTGAATTAGCAGTCAAAAGAGGTCTTCAAATTAAGCCATTGTAGAATCCAAAATGGCCGCCACATACTGTGTTCACTCTATGGGGAAAATGAACGATTGACGATTTCCTTCAATACAACTGTTCCAGGAACAATCTTGTTATATGTTAAAGTTTTTGATAGATTTGAATAAGCTATTCAGAATTACTTATTGTTACTCTACTTCAGTCACATATATTTAGTCATCAGAAAACAAACGGATCTATATCACCATTGCATTTGGTTATTAAATCAAAGAGAAAGGATGTTTTGTGAATTCAATATGTTTAATAAAAACTTGAATGTTAAACGAGAAAAAATACATTGGTTTCATTCACTTTCATCAGTATGGAGCTGGCATTAGTGGAGTCATGATGGGTGAATGGTTAGCGTGACCGGCTTGGAATCTACAGGTTGCAGGTTCGAGCCCTGTCACTGCCTGCTGTTTGTTTCTGAGTGGCTAAAGTCCTTGGGCAAGATTTGAACCACGACTGTGCTTCAGTCAACCGAGCTGTATAATTGGGGACCTGGTAGGATGTAGGTTGCAATGTGAAGGCTTTAATCCTATGCGCTGAAATAGCTGCAATGGATTGTATGCTCCCCGGGGAGTTGAGGAAGACTAAAGGGCTGTTGTGCCGTTCTGATCCGAGCCAGGGGTAATAATTGTAAAGCGCTTTGAGCAGACATTATTATTAACCCAACATTATTATTAATCTGAACTTAGGTGGGAGTGATTACTAGGCAACTCCCATTTGAATGTGTTGTTGACTGTTGGTATCAGTATTGTAATTGAATAACAGGCAGTTTACAATACATATCACAGAAGTTCCCTAGCAAGGTCCGTAAGCCACATCTGCTTAAATTCGGATCGATACAAACTAAGTACTGGTAAGCAAAAGTGAATGAAACTAAATTTTGTCTCATATTGCACTATACAACTTAAATTGTCACGCCAACACAACCACATAGAACAAAACACACATACCTTCCTCTTGCTCATCCAGATTTCCTTCCTCTTTCTGCTTAGCTTTTTCTAACAGAAGCTCAATCCGCTGGCCTTCTTTCTTCGACAAATGGAGTCTCTCTCGCGCCCTCATCTCCATGGTTATATCTGTCAGAACACTGTCCATTTCGACTGTGTCATAATATGCAAATCCATAGATATCCGGTGACCGGACTGTCTCCAGCCACCGTACTTTGAGATTTTTACTTGATTTGTATACATTCTGTGATGCTTGGCAGATGTAGAAGGATCCTACAGGAAGGTAAGAAATCATTGACCGATGTCAGAAGTGTGTGAAAAATTGCATGAACAACCCATAATAACTACAATCAATTCTCATAAGCCACTAAAATATCTACATTTTGTTAAAGGTAGTAACTTGCTCGTAATATCGTATACCCTGAACAGTTGTGAATCACTTGTGGGTTTTTGAACTCTATGAGTAGACATTTCATTACTAAGTATGAACCCAGAATCCATGAACATTAATTCTTGCAAATTCTTTATACTTTTGTCATTTCTCATTTGCTTAATGGATCATTGCCAAAACAATAAGAATGTAATAGATTTTAATCTTTGGTTGATGATGAAAACTTTTTTTCATGGTCTAATATCAAAATGTGAAAAATGCTAATTATATGCAAATTATATGTAAATAAGGCCACCCATTCATTTTACAAAACTGTGGAGAACACAATGACTAGCACAGATACGTAATTCAGCTAATTAGAAGAATGTAGCTATTTCCAGTAGAGGTTACGTGTATTTTCCAAAGGGTAAAAATTATCCCCAAAAATGTCAAAAACTTGCAATTACAATTTAAGATGATTAACACAATTCACAGAGTTAAGATAACCTAAATATTAATATTTATATAAATTAACAGACAGGCTGCAACAACAAAGTAAATTAGATTAGTGATGTCAACTCATCATAATTAATAGATATCTAATTATCGGTTGATTTATTCATTACTTGTAAATGGTTTCATTTTGAAAGTATGGCTCATTACTACCGGTACTATGTACGATTCCCTGTTTGCCATTTATGAGGTTCTATTCATTATAGTACCATTTACTATGTCAATCTCAAAGTGTAATTCTAGTGATATCCTCCATCATATACTGTATACGAACAACAACTGCCATGTCAGGACTGACATGAACAAATCAATGTCTGATAAAAAGTCAAGATGCATGCATTAGTTTTGTCTTACAACCACCACCCCACCACCCCACCACCCCACCCTCCCACCTTCACACCAAACTCACTATTTTTTTTTTACAAATTCCATTCCCTACATTTCACATTCAACATTATGCTGCACCATCTCTGATAAAAATACAAGGTCTTCAATTATCCCTTTTTTTAAAACAATATTTACCAGCATTCTCTCAAATGACTGCAATTTTTTTACAATTTTATCCTACAATGACAATGTTACACACAAGATTAGTTAATTTTTGCCATGTTGAAACTAAAAAAAATCCCCCCCCCCCCCCCACTAACTAATAAATAAACTGAAATCATATATACCTTCTTCATTTCTGACAGCAAGGAAGTCTCCCTTGCTGTAATACACTTCTTTCTTCTCAATGGGTAGGCCCACACCGGCACACTGCTGGGCAGCAGCTACAATATGAGACTGGTACGTATCAGTTGGTGTTCGCTTTCTTTTGATCTTGGCTTGCGGAAGAAGAGGTGCCGGTCGCTTCTTAGCTCTTTGCTGCTGTGAAAATATGATAAAATACACAAAATAATATAAAATGCTATATTTTACACACACAAAAAAAGAAATCAAAAGTAACATTTTCAGCGCATGGTTCAATTTCTGATGTTATGTGCCCTCTTACAATAGGCCTTCTTCTCCAACACCTCCGTCGTTCCCTCCATTGTTCTATCCCAACCATGGCATGCCAAAACTATCCAAATCTATTTCTACCACTCAAAATCATAACTTTTGTACAATGATCATTTCCTCATATATTAATATTCATACAAGATATCAATTTTTTAAGTTATGTTCCACTCGCACTCTAATGGGACTCTAATATCATCAATAATTCCTTGACTAATTGGAGAATACTTCAAATGTAGATTTTGATATAAAATTTAGTAGCAAAGAGACATTGTAAACCCAATTTTAATATTGAGCCAAATAGCAAAGGCTCTCGGTAATGGATATAGCAGAGTCTACACATTTTTAAAAATATACATTTTATATACCTTGGCTGCTGTCACCTTTGGTGGGGAAGGCACTGGAGGTGGGTCACTGCCAGCACTGTCAGTGCTACCAGAAGGACCATTGACCAATTCACTGGCAGACATCCTGAATATCTGTAATTTTAACATAAATTGAAGATAATCAAAAATACAGATCTGAATTTCATAGAAATATTCTATATCTTGAGAGCGCTGTGATAGAGAGTGTGAAGCTATCTATAAGACCTGGTACACTTCACACTTCAGGGCAAGACCAGTAGAACTTTGACAAGACATTGATGCAAATTTATGCAAATTTATGCTAAAGCAGGGGACTTAGGTAAATTTCACATTCTTTAAAATCATCACATACTGTACACTGAAGAATTCATCACAATAAATTCAAATCAAATTGAAAGTACAAAACTACATGAGAAGATCTTCCAATCAGATGTAAACTGAATGCCTTCCGTAAGGGCAAACCTTCAAATTGTTTTTCCTTCAAGCCTGGTCCAAAAAGTAAAATTCTGCGCTACCAGACATGATATTGTATATGTATTTGTTTCTACATCAGTAATAAAACGTAGCTTCAGAACTCTGACTGACACATTGCACATATCTGCTTCTGCAAAAGTTTGGCATATGTTCAACTCGCCATAACTGTCAGTAGAGTCCACCATTTAATACTTTATAAACGTAAAACCTCAACTGACATCACAAATTTCACAAAAAGATGAATTCTTATGTGCTTTAAATGACCATAGTAAATCATATAAATTTATCTCGGCAAATTGTCCAGCATGCTTGCCCACAGATGCGACCTTACAGCCAACACAGCATGCAATGTGAAACGTTTATAGAACGTAGTGTAGCTGTCACCATAGCTGGAGTTTTTACAGATCTAATTACCAAAAATATGCAAATAACTTATTCAAACTAAAAGCTACCTCAATAATATTTCAAGGACAGGTGTGCTTTGGTATCGCACATGTATGTACCAAATTATATTGAATTTGTGCATTCTTAAGACATAGCCTAATTACCAAAAAACATCAATTACATAAATTACTTGTTAATATTCACGGAATGTTTATCAAAACCTAATCATTTCTTGCAATCACCCTTCGGAACAGGTGTACCAAATTTTGTTTGAATTGAGCCTGTCATTTTGGAGAAAATGGTAATACAGACACAAAGACACACACACACACACGCACGCACACACAGACTTTTCATCCTCAATATATAACCTTTAGAAGGTAAAAAGCAAACCTAATTATTTTGATACATAGAGATAATAAGTCTTCCATCAAATTTATATCAATTGCAATTTAAGATCAAGAAACCATAAAAATTGTCTGTGCTCTTTCATTTCCTGTCAATTCTGTACAAGCAATTAACATTTACATATTTATGAGGTCAAAGGTTAAATAGAACCCACCCACCATCAAACACTGCAATGTAGGCTAAATACCTACAACTATACATATACATGTACATGTAAATTGGTGTGGAGTAGGGTTTTTAAGCAAAAAATATTGGTTCATCAATACCGAACTAAATGAGTCCTATATACCAAATAAGATCAATGTAGTCAACATTCTGACCTTTGAACTTTGACCAATACTTTACATAAAACAAACTGTTGTGATCATGTTGGCAATCTGGAAAGAATTAAAGATGGCTGATTTTGAATGCCATCATTGCATGCATCAACAGTAGCAAAGACGGCCTGAAGGATCAAGTTTCTTAACAATGTCCAAACATGTAGAGGCTATCTGTGGCTATGAAAGATCTATGGACAAAGAAAATCATTGGTAGCTGCAGCTAGTCTCTAGACTGCTGTCATTAAAAGTATCAGTATCCGTATTCCATCTAACTAGCTACCATAATAAGGTCAATTTATCGTAGTAGCAATTCTGTTTTATGCTTCAAGTGTCAGCAGACATACATGGACGTTGAAGTCCATGCTGTCATGTTCCACAGTTGATGTATAAATCTTGTAATGGGGAGTATGGCAACGGATAAAGGATAAGGCAGACTTGACAATTCCACAAGATTATTGAGATGACGCAATACTAACATTATTTTACTTCATAAATTGTGATGATTACATCAAATTTCTATTCTTTTTAAAGACCTTTGATATGTGTGCGATGAATATGAATCATTTTTATAATCTTCACCACTGACATTATCATCATAACGTTTACATAAATACAGGAATGTATAATACTGTGTACATTGATAACATTGCAATCAATTCCAAAACAATTAGATATCATTCCAAATATTTTTCTCTGTTCAGCCAAAGAAAATACACATGACCTAAGGGGGTTTGTCACTACGAGTCTAAAAACTCATAGTGACAACCCCTTAGGTCACGAGTATTTTCCAGCCAACTGAAGCAAAATATTGGAGAATAACATAATTATACCAACACAGTAATATCAATCCAAAATCGGAGGAAATAAAGGCAATTTTGAAAGTTTTGACTCATATTTCAAACACAGCAGAACCAGTGATGTAGACATGCATTGTTGTGACATAGACACGCGTAACGTTGTCTTGACAAAGAACAACCATAGTATATTTTCCATATTTTTGGCTAATCCATGGCACAATACTTACAGTACCAGCATATGCATATATATTTAACCACACCACAAAGGGATGTACATAAGGCTGGTAGCTGCCAAAAACAACAAGCTACTCTGCAATTTCTCGCAGGCTACTGTTTTCAGGAATTCTCAGACTTTTTGTTTTCAGCCACTACATGTGTAGAAAACAATGTAGGCCATATTCAGGGACCCTTCATGTAGATCTTTATACCACCCACTTTTCCAATTTCACCTGCTATATCTAAAATCAACTACATCCCTACCACATTAACAGCTGCATTTTTTGGTACGCATTATCATATATAAATATGAACACATTCAAACTTATATCTCTATTTATAAAATATTCAAGATCCAACAGCTATAAAAGCCAAGAAATTATTTGTGAATGTCACAAGAATTTTTTCTCCATATTTGTGCTCAAGTTCCTTTTCTCTCACTAAGTTTATGTAGCTGTACTTGCCAAAGAATACATGATTGATCATAGTACCTAATCAATATGTATAAAATTCACAATTTGAATGAGAAATGAGTAAATGGACTAGACTTTTATACACACTGCTTCTACATGAATGTCACTTCATATTAAGGAGTTAGAGTTAGGGTACGGGGTAAGGTTAGAAAAAGAAGGAGGGTTAAAGTCCCAAACATGATACCAATATCATGTACAGCTTATATCAAATCTAACATTTTATTTCAAGCTAATTGTTAGGGTACAGGGTTAAGGTAGAAAAAAAAGTAGGGTTACACTAGAGCCCCTATCACAATACCAATTTGTACAGTTTATATCAAATTTTACATGTTGTTTCAAGGGAAGGAGTTAGGGTTAGGGTACAAGGTAAGGTACAAATGTACTTGCTTGTAGGTTAGAAAAAAAGAAATAAGAAGAGCCTTCTTAACACAATACCAACGTGTACAATTTATATCAAATTTTACATGTTATATCAAGGGAAAGAGTTAGGGTTAAGGTACGAGGTAAGGTACTTAGGTTAGAAAAAAAAAGAATTACGAAGCGCTCCCCCTAACACAATAACAATGTGTACAATTTATATATATCAAATGTTACATGTTATTTCAAGGGAAGGAGTTAAGGGTAGGGGAGTAAGGTTAGAAACTAAAGTAGGGTCACAGTTCTTTACACAATACTAGTTATTTGTACAGTTGACAGTGTCAATGAGAATACACTGCCCCCAACCCAATTATTGTCTTGCACTCTGTTACAGCCTACATGTCTGGCTATGGCAGGACTCTTTTCATGGTACACATTATGTGTGTCATCCACACTGTCAGAGAAAGACCACAATAGAATTGATAGCAAAGTACAACTTACAAACACTGCATAACAGCCACAGTAAATAACATACACTGAAAACTTTGCCATTCAAATGGCATTCCTTTCTTTAAAGTTTAATAATAGTGGACACAAAAGTGCTAGCAAGATGAACAACAGAACATATATATAAACCACTTCATGAATAAACTAACCTACATATTAAAGCTACTCAAAATGGCATCTATTTTCGACATTGCTGCAGTGTACCTTTAAACGATGTAAATTTATAAATAGTCACATTTCAGCGGTGTATTGCATGAATGTATGAATGATAATACGGTACACATGGTTATTTATGTGTGACTTGATGTTACTTATAGCACACCTACCAGCTGGTGTAATAAATTCACATCTGAGTTTAGTTTACCTAGACTGCAATAGACAGCTTGCCGATTTACATGGAGGTGGAGTGACCATGGTCGTATATTATTCTAAACCTACAAATCTGCTTAAATTTATAAATTTAACATTTTGCACCAAGAAATACTAGTAACTCACCAAAGCTTTTGGCAGGTATCCACTGCAGTGTGCCCTGATAGCCAAATTTTTTTCTTGTGAGTCACTACGTAGTAAGAGATAGGGGAACATCAAATTTTGGTGCGTCATTAGAAACCGTGTGCGTCAGTGGCGCATCAAATTGGCTTATATCAAGGGCACACTGCTATCTACCATGGCTTCTTCATGTTGTACATGTACATGCATGTTTCCAATGACAATTTCTAATCAGAGTCAAAAAAAATTCTGGAAGCAAATCTCAAATTTTCGCTGACATCTCATCTGCATCATCACAGACGTACTACACAGACCATCATCACATGATTTACTTAAAGTGAATATATGTGGAAATATGTTGTTACAGTACATGTACATACACTAACAATCGTTTTAGCATTTTGCAATTCAGAATTGCAAACACACACTTTGTCAAAATTTTCATTTAATACTCAGAACCCAGAGTCAATGTACATTAATTCTCACATGTTGTATGTTGTACATGTAAGTCTACACATGTAAATACTTTTACATGTACATCTCAGTAATAGCCGTTTTCTATTCAAACTGTTCTGTTAATTACAATGTAATGAATGGTTCTACCACAATGTGATTAATCCAGTTCACAGCGGTCGCTTTCATCTTGGTCACTTGGTCACCATCCCTACGTCTGACTGATTCTTATACTGATAAGGAGGGTGGGAATTGTGTGTTTCCGATAACATGGCCTCAGAAAATAAATAGGGTAGGGTAGGTCGGGATATTCTTTCATTTTTTATTTTATTTTTTATTTTATTTTTATAATATTTTATTTTAGTTTTAGTTTTAGTTTTTATGTTTGAAAAAAATATTGCTTCAACCCAAAACCAAACGAAATGTCAGTCAGAATACCCCTTCAGTGTGATACTTTGATGAAATATGTACAGACAATCGCTGGGGAAAGAAAACAGATGTGTATGAAGGTCAAGAAAACAAAGAATTTCTTATCTTCTTGTTTTAAATGTTTAAAAAAATGTTTAGGGTTGATGACTTAAACTAAGATCAGTCAGGTTATGGTAACACATTTTTTTATTTTTCCTATTAAACTGATGTGACCAAGTTAAATCCCCACTTCAATTAACGTCCAGTGATTCACAAGTTTAAACTTTTGAATGACTAAGCATACACACAAGATTTGAATATTACTAGTAATAAGAATCTGTCATACATGTATGTTGGGACTGCAACCAAGGCAAAGATATGAACATATAAAACAGTTGATGAAAGAAGCCAAAAATAAGGTAATAGATCAAACTGAGTAAAATAAACAGACGACCATTTCATCACATTTTTCATCAATTTGGGTTAAATCATAAATTTCATTGATCAAACACCTGAGCCTGTTATCCACAATTATGTCACCCGTCACAATTTCTTAAACATTCATCTAAAAGTTAATTACATTCTATTAGTCAACAATGCTTTTAAACTCAAAATGATGTTTTCAATTATACACAATATTTTACTTCATTTTCGATGACACTTTTTCTAAAATGCTTTAGTTTGGATTGATCCAATTTGAGACCACTGAACAGAGAAGTATGGGTTTGGATCCATGGAGTCAGTGTCTGATGCGTCATAATTTTTTTTTTTTTTTGATCGATGATTTGATTTGTGAAAGTTTTGGCATTAAAGATGCAGAAAAGGTTTAATAATTAAAACTACATTTGTAACTTTCTGAAAATTTGCATAACACATAATGTACAGAAACTTTATATGAAAATTTTGGCGTAAAATATGCAAGAAAGCTTTAAAAATACTAAAAAGTAACGTGCCTTAAAATTTGTTTAATATATGAAAGTTTGCAGAAAATGGGAAACCTCGTCAGATACGTTGTATTCACAAACCTTTTCGTAGACAAATTCTATGAATTAGTCATCACATTACAATGGTTAAGGTTATAGACCACGTTCAATGTCCCTTGCTGATATTGGTTTGCAGTTAAAAAAGTAATGATTATACACATCCATAACTATACATTTTCTGAAAGCTCTTAATCCACTCTTTACAATGAAATTAGTAAAATTTGGTTTTATGTACTTCAGATCACGTGACCTCTACATACGTGATAATTTGCATGTTTGGTTCAACAAAAATTAGCTCCTTCAAATTTCGACCAACAATAGAAAACGACGCACAGTGTTTATCACCACGTCAGTGGCTACAAAACCGTGTCTCAGATTTTTCCTATCTGTTTTTTTAACGAAGATATATAAATAATAATAAATAGTGTCCAAATAAACCATGTATGTCTCATCTAAATCCGTCTTACTTTCGAACAAAAGACGCAATCAAAAATCTGAGACACGGTTTTGGAGCCACTGACGTGGTGAATAAGATCCTACTGTGTTTGTTATTGTCGGGTACTCTTTGAGGTTGCTAATTTCCACAAAGTAACGCAATTCTTTACAAAATGTAAACTTGAGAAAATGACAAAAACATGTGTTTGAGTTGAAACAAACAAAAAACGTTTAACACATTCCTTACAGAAAAGTTGTAAGTGTCACATCCTTTATCACCTTCGAAAATTTGTTTTTTTCCATGTTATGACCATTCTATTGGCCAAAAAATATGAAATCTGTCAGTTCAAAGGTAGCCAACGCCCACTATTCGACATGCGATTTTGGCTATTCGGGTTAAAAATTAACTTCCTCATTTGCATATGTTTGCGAACAAATTGAGGGCGGAGCCTACTTCCTTTTATGGAAAGCAGAGTGTCAAGCTACGTTTTAGCGGTCTCAGGTTTTATGTAAAATAAACGTAGTGGTTTCCGGTGAGAGAGTAAATGTTCCCTGGGTTCCCGTTCAACATGAAACGACGGAAAATATACCAAATGCTTTGAAAGTGGTGTTTTAACTAATAAAGAATCTAGTTAGCTTCATAAAACATCTTTAGTATGATGGTATTTTCTTGGAGTAACAATGTATAGTCCGGTCGCGATTGTAGATGTACTATGTTTTGCTTTGAAGCATCTTACTCAGAGTCGATTGTTTTTATTTTGATACATAACATGTATCTGTGTCGAAATCAACGTCAAAAGACGCACCACTATTGTTGTAATTTGATATGTTGCCATTGTTGAATTTGTTGTGTCTACCAGCGCCGGTTCATCTGGATACAGCATACACAGTACATTCAACCATGGGTGGAGGGTCTATGATTCAACACATCGCTTCAACGTCAATGCAAAACGAAAACTGTTAGACATGTCTAGCAATATAGCTCTCTCATGTCTCTACCTCTTCGGCATGTTAATTTTTTTTTACAAAAGCAAAAATAGTCGGAGATGACACGGCACCACGCGAGGGCTTCAGTGAGCACGGGCCGTGTTTAGAAAGAAGACGAAACCACCTCGTGTCAATTTGTGGTTGGTAATGAACTCAATCAAAAGAAAATGAAATAAGCGAGTACATAGTTTTCAAGAGGGATAGTTATCCGACAGCTTCGCTCTACTACGCGTATACGACGACTTCGCATTTGGAAGGTCGAAGACTGTAGCGTGATGACACGTTACGTGCTACGAAGGGAAGGGGGGGGGGCGGACTTAGCGTTCGATACTGACGTACCGCGTATACCGATGGAAAATCTGTACATTGAATATCGTAGATTTTTTGAGGACATGTACCTAAAAATCATCAATAACTGGGAATGATAATGTACCACGTTGTTCGTTTCTGTGACATTTTATTTAGTGTCACCTAAGTGAAGTAGTGTCGATGAACAACACGGGACGGTATATGTTTACATGGAAACGATCTGTTGACCTGTACTACTAGATAACTAGTCTTGCTGCTAGACGTTCGGGCTTTCTTTCGTATAAGTTACTATAATATATAAGCGAACGAAGTTTGCAGTGAGGGCTTGCCCGAACATCCTCGATAGCGATGTTAGGTCGTGTGTCGTAATTGTAACGGAAGAACATCCGAGGTCTAACAGATAGATTACTAGATAACGGGAGAGATACGAGTGGTGAGTTATTTTTTTTATTACAAAATAGCTATGCATGTGGTTCACGAAAAGATAACTTCCAAATCGTGGGTTTTGACTTCACTCGCTGAAACATAATCACCACTACTGTACCACAAGGGCGAGTATGTTTTGTAAACCTAGGCTATGAATCATTACTTCGCCTAGATAGCGAAAATGGATTCCCCAGAGGATCGATGCGTTGCTGATAAATCAGCTGATAAATACTGTTTTCCCTTTTTTGTTTAAAATTGTGATGATGTGGTACTATTTACACCTTTCCACCATTCTTTGTTGTAGGATGCCTTTGGGTTTTGGAAGACTTCGCAAAGACCATCTGTGCTAAACTGTAACAAAACTGACTTTCACTTGCATTTTGACACCTATTGTAATACATTCCTTTATGCACAGTAAAATTTCATTAAAATTGAGAAATGTTTTCACCATTTAAATAGTTTTGAGTAGACAATCGGTTATAAGCAATATCTTGAAAAAACTGAGTAAGAGAGAGAGAGAGAGAGAGAGAGAGAGAGAGAGAGAGAGAGAGAGACAGCAACTCTAATTCATTCTCTTTATTCATTTTTTTTAGCTCGCTCATTACATTATTGGGCAACTCTTTTTTGACACTGGAAGGACGTCCTCTTGTTATTCATACTTGTGGTACACTGTACCCCAGACCCCATGACCATAGCAATTCTTTTACTGGTCTGAGACTGTACTGTATCAGCAAGTTTATGTAAATGAGTAGCCAAGTACTTGACACATTTCGTCAAATGTATGCTAATGAGCTGCCTAGTACTTGACACTTTCCGTTATATTATAATAAAGTGTGCAAATGGTTGTAAAGCCATGTGCATTTGTTTTGGTTTTTTATTCCTTCCCATATCTCAAGATTGAGAAGTGCTACATTTATTTGGGTTGCATACACTGATAGCTCAAATGGTTGGTAGTCATTTCCCCCAAAAAAGTTAATTTTGTAATTTTTTCTAGCTTTATCGTGGTCTATAACCTTAAATGAAAATTGTTGTATGTCTTAAAACTGCACAGTGTTGTTAGACCTAATAAAAAAAATATTGTGGTTCCAATTACGCTCAATTTTAGAATAGGTAGGGTACATTTTATATATATATATATAAAAAAAAGTTTAGGGTCAGCAGTGAAAAACTAGGAGGGGTCAGGTAAAATATTTTTTTTCTTTAGGCCTCAGATACATGTATAATGACTTAATTGTAATACCATATATACCTTGCACAATATTGAATTCCATTCAGGTAATCATACTTGTATACAAGTAGACATACATGATGTACATGTAGTATGTCCATGTTCATGTACAATGTATACACATATGGTAGTATGGTGCAGCAATGTATCCAATCAAATTGATTTTTGGGTCTGCAAAATCAGCCCCCCCCCCCCCTCCCCCCCCGATTCACAATTCCAACTTATTGGTAATAAAACAAAAGAGACCTTCAATTAACATGTAAAGTGTCTAGATATTGATATGTTATCAATTTTCAGTGACCAAATGGTAGTCTGATCGAAAAAAAAACCACCCTTGTTACAGCTAGTACAGGTTAAAAGACTTGTTTGTCGTACAAGGGTAGGGTACATATTGTAGCTGTTCTTGCATTGGAAAATTATAGCAGCTCTGTCTATCAAATAGGTAGTACTTGTACATCTAACACTGGAGCACTCCATCCATGCATTGACTGAGATTTTGCAAGGATGTATAAAAATAATGATACTTATCCTTACGTTGCCATGACAGCAGACACCAAGATTATCTTATCCTCTCTACGTGTAGTCCTAGTTTTGTGATATAATGGCAGTTATGTGTAATTGTGGCTAAAAAGTCACACACTGGCAAACACATTGCAAGTGTTGTTAAATTTTCATTTTTAACTATCACATCACTGTGGTGTACACACGTACATGCAGGTACTGTTACATAAAATGGGAGGATCATTACAACAGACACCTACATGCAGACAAGCCTCCAGGATGTGTCCACTGGGGGATAAATTCACTAAATAATGAGTCGTACTCTCATCTGCACTGATCCTGTCATATACATGATGTACACATGGAGTGCATGTAAGGCATACAAGATGATCAACGTTCAACTGCATTACGGAGTATGGTTTCTTGGGCACAACATCCAGCTAACATGTAAATAACTCAAATGTTTTGATGCACAAATTGGAAAATCTGGTAAAGCGTGTCGGGATTTCTATGTATACATTGTAAAACCATAATTTTATCAGAGAATCTTGGTAAAGCAGCTGGGGAACTCGGGTAGATTTTACCTGTGCACTTATCAAATAAACCAAAATCTGATCAATAGCCTTTTATAGGATTAGAATTTTAGTGAGAAAACAGTTGTCTGGTAGTTATAGATATCATATATGTATATATATAAAAAAGGTTAGTCAAGAAAAAAACTACTTATCCTATGGTTCCACTGATAAAGAAAGTGTGAATGCAAGAACCTGGGAATGAATCATTGGCCTTTAACAATGTCACTACAACCGCGAACGTTTACATTGTACATTATTAAAAATACCGCCAATGGCGTTGTCGCACAGCTGTACAGTTTTTAAAAATGTTTATCCATATGCAAGTTCATGCTAACAATAGGTGTTCATTTGCTAAATGACTATCCAGTATAAGCAATCATTTGGCTGTTGCTATGGGCGTAGTCATGTTGCTAGATATTTTTGCATACATTTTTGAATGTTTTTGTTCACTTGTGTATGAATTCCTGATATTATCCTTGCAATATATGTGATCATTTGGCTGTTGCTATGGGCGTGGTCTTGTTGCTAGGCACATTTGCATATATTTATTGAATGTTTATTCATTTGTCTTTCAATTCCTGTTATCTTCACAATATACATGTGTACATGATTATTTGGTTGTTGCTATGGGCGTGGTCTTGTTGCTAGGCAAATTTACATACATTTGTTTGTTCAATTGTCCATTAATCCCTGTTGTTATCTTTGTGAAACACAAGACCGTTTGGCTGTTGCTATGGGCATGGTCATGGTTGCTAGGGATATTCTACATTTGTACTTAGCCATCACTTGCAATTGACTGAACTCAAACCTGGTATTAGGATATAACTTATAAATGATCTGATGGCGTAATTTATTATATGTATCACAAAATATACTGGAACACCCTACTATGCAATCAATAGTTCTAACAATGCCAGAACACATATTGTAATATTCATAGAAAGCATGCATCAACATTAACATTATACTAGTAATGAATTTAAATTAATTTTTTTGTAAGTATTTTCACTTGAGTGCCACTTTAAAATACATACAAATGTAGCTGTACATAAATCTACCTTTACGGTATATTTGATGAAATATTTTAGTTTTGTATGGTGACTTAGGTTAGTCTTGGTTACCCAGACTCTTGCTGCTGGGGGTTCTGCCTATGAGACCTCCCCAAGCGAGAGTCTGAGGAAACGAGAGTCCAACTCACCCATGTAAGAAGTAGCTTCTAGAGCAGTGCATGCTGGGGAATATGTCACGTCCAACATATGTAGGTTAAACGATTTAATAGGTACTTTCATGACAAGTTATCACTTCTCAAGCAAGTGATACATCTAAATGATAACAAACAGGCCTCATATAAAACCCATTTTTTATAACTTGGAAGATATGTACTATAACATATTAAATTGCATAACATTGTGCTGTACATCACCTGTAACTATCATAATATTAATAGACATTACTGTGTTGATATAATGTGCACGTGGAGAATTAGAATTATTTTTTAGACCTGGTGGCACCTGTCTTATACATTCCCGTAAATACAACTAAAACTTTCCTTCAATCTAGGTAGATTTTCTCAAGATATTAATTAAATATTCAAAAGAAGCTGATGAACATACAATTATTTAAAACCTAATTAACATGCAGTTTGGCAGCAAAAACTAATAACTGAGCTCTGTATTGTCTTGAATATGAACCCTGCACTGAATTTCATTTCAAAGCATGCACAAGACAGAGAAAGGGGAGGAGAGCGAGAGGAAGGAGTGAGACAGAGAGACAGACAGAGACAGACAGAGACAGAGAGAAAGAGAGAGAGAGAGAGAGACAGAGAGTGTGTGTGTATGTGTGTGTGTGTGTGTGAGACAGAGACAGACAGACAGACAGATAGAAACAGACAGACAGATACAAACAGACAGACAGACAGACAGACAGACAGACAGACAGACAGACAAACAAAGACAGAGAGATGGATGGGTGGGTGGATAACAGACAGCGACAGACAAATACACAGACAGACAGACAGACAGACAGACAGACAGACAGCCAGACAAATGCCTTGTATCACATGAGCTTCCCTAACGAGACTTCAGAGATATATTCGAGCATATAGAGAGGATAATAGGCACTCCTGTAGAAGTACATGTAGTGCTGACTCTTTATCTAGCATTGAAAGGCTACTTCCTTTGATATCAAGTGACACATACTTCATCATCATCATCAGCTACATAACAGTAATGCCTTCAGAATTCTATTTGATGTAAAAGCAACATTTGAATATTTTTGTAAATGTATTTATCTGTGGCAGCAGCTGTTATTATATGATGATTAGGAAAAGCTTGCTTCAACAGAGAAAATTTTCTGATTGTATTCATATTTTATTGTTTGATGTACCCAGTTTACTAGTAAATGTATTTTTTAACACATTAATTCAGTGGTATTTGATTGTTTTTCAAGACAGTATCTCAACATTTTGCAACTGCAGTTCAGCGTGCTCTTGAAAACTGCCACTAATAATGACAGGAGTTCTCTAAATTATCATTTACATATCATTCATAAAGATTAAATTCCTTTGATGAAAGTAACACTTCATTATTTCTGTATGAAGGGCAATGGATCTCATTTATCTAAAAGTGTATTTATCAATGAACCATTCTCGAAAGATTTGAATAATACACAGGTAAGTTGCCTGTGAATGAAACCCACACAAAAAATGCTGACAAAATCCATAAATTGGCTGTGATGACCAAATGGTTGGTCCAGAATACACATGCAACTTACTAATTTAGGACTGTAATCAGTGACAATGGCTACAGCCGAATCTCTCCATGTACATGTACATGTACTGTACTCTCAGTACCTACAGACTTTCAAACGTATTGTCATGGTGATCATCAAATCACAGCTGCTAGAATGTACACTTCCTTCACTAAATATTTTTGTCTTATATTGAACAAATTTATTTATTTATGAACACAAAGAGGATAAAAGAGATACACATTTGTAAGAAACAAGACTGCAAAAAGTTGATAAATCTTGATGTTTTCTGACTGTTTCATCTATACCATCGAAACAGAATGATGTCATTGATACACTGTATAAAAGATCTGAAAATGATCCGAAATTGACATTTGGTGTACAAAATAGTCAATGGTTTCATTCACCAAGTATTCTTACAAATTATTCTGACTAGAAGTAAATTTAGCTGATAGACCAAATATTATTACATGGCTTGCTGAAGTCACATTTTACGACAAACGTTCCTAATTATACATTTTTAAACTGAACATTGAAAACCATAACCGTCATCCATACATGTATCACACACAATCGTATCTGTGAGTGTGAATCTCCTCAGGGGAAAAAGGCTCATTTATTGCTACCATGGTTACAGTGACAAATTTCTACGATAATACAGATCGTTTTCAATATGGGCACATAAAGGAACGGAAGATACTTGGTGTATTTGTTTGCCAGTCAATCACAGATATCTACAGTATGTTTCCTTTACGAGTGTAGAAATGGACAAGCAAACCCCAGCTGGTATCAATAAGCCTCATGGTTCTACTTAAGGCTCAGATGAGTTGGCTAATTAATTAAGCATAATACTGGTACCAGAAAAAGCTGAAGTTATCAATATGCAAATTTGTTGACGCTATTCATTTACAGGTATTTACCTGGTATTTACCACCTTCACAAGACATGACAAGGATGGCAGGGACTGTGAGTATTTCTCAAGTACAACCGTGGGGTTTAATATATGAAAATAAAATACATCTACATTTACAAATTACATCTACATGTACATCTACAATGACACCACAGTAGAGAAAACAAACAAACATACATGTATAAAATGCACTTGCTTTGAAAACCTTTCATCACCTTGTATATCGTTTTCTATCGAGAGTATTTATAACACTGTTCAATCTTCAAGTCAAAGAAAGAGGAATTTGACCGAACTGTAAATATCTCCATGTGATAAATCATTATATACAATGTAGTGTACAATATCCAAGTTATCAATTGTTCTTATCAATGCCGAGACTCATATAGGTCTCAGTGGAAGCCGTGTTTGTATCAAAGACATTGTTTGTTTCCATGGCAATCAAGTCTTGATATTAAGCTATGTAGTAGGACTGCTTCCTTTGACATCGATCTATTCAAATTAGCGTGAGATACAATTATTGCCATGGAATATGACTTATTGCTTTTTACAGTGCTTGTTCCTGCCCAGTTCTATGCGCTGTGTTTTCATTTATCAACTGTTATCATGCTGCTTGAATACTTCCTCAAGTCTAGCACTTGTAATTATCTTTTGATACACATTCCTATTATAATATAAATGACTTGGGAATAAAATCAAAACATGTTGATTTCTTGCTCTGAAATCATATTTTATTTTTTTAGTAGTAATTCAGAACTCGGAACATAAATTTTTACCTACATTTTTTGTACGTGGAACGTTTTGCAAATGACTAAATATTAAATACAAAAAGATGCATGTGTTTCCATTATTGAGATCTATTTAAAAATATCGGCACTCACAACTTAGATATTTCCCCACGTATAGAGAGATTAATAAACGAAATAACAGAACACAATAATCGGATTGAGAGAATACAGGAATTCATGTGAATACACAAATGTAGAGTATCACATAATACATGTACATTTTTTCTATTCGGCAGTAAAATGTTTCTAATTTTAGTCTACAAATCTGGTCTTATTGTACACATAATACATCTTTTCTATTTGGCAGTAAAAATGTTTCTAATTTTAGCATTTTCATTCTACATAAATATGTTACTTTTTTGTATACAAATTATCAATACAATACATGTACAAGGGACGTCAAAATCTAGTTAACATACATATTTTCCATGTTTTTGTCTTTTCTATCTGTGTTGAAACCAATAAAACTAGTCAACTTCTTCCACTAGATAAACTTTAAAGGTTCAGTTTGGATTAGGATTCAAATCAAGATGAAAAACAGGTCTGTGGCAGAACTAGGTCTGAACACAAGAATGATCCGATATACATTGTAAAGAGCTCTCCTAATATCAAAGATAACACTGACACAAGAACGTGGAATTTAACAATTTCTAAGCTACATTTTTATGTTCATAGAATACACAGCAAGCGATCAATCCTGGTGTACATATTACACAACACACATACATGTACAGTTCCAAATATCTAAATATCATATCTAAATTCTTCCCAAAATATCTGATTTTCACTTTTCTAAAATACAAATGATACTGAAAGGGGAAATGAAGCTTACATATTTATCTTTTCATCAAACCTATTTGTTGCCATGGAAATGACACTGGCAATTTATTAGCAGGTCAGACATCAGTTGAGGTCATAGTTACATGTATTGTGCTGTTTTCCAGTAGTCAAATGTATTCCCATATCAACTTAAAATTGAAACAGTTGCCGTGGGCAATAAACACAGACGATGTTGCTGCAATAACGCTACATCTATGCCTACTAAACACGCCTACTATTAAACTATACAAATGTATGTCTAGTAACATGTACAAATACTAGTTCAAACTGTTGGACTGCTTATGACAAAATCACAATTTATGGGTCATAATTCTTGCTACCTGAAAAACAATTGTATTACCTAGGCACATTGTGAAAGTTATGAACATTCAATTTCTTCATCAACATATTGACTTCTGCTCCCGACTGCTACACATGCATTATAATTGATGCGTGTGAGAATATTAAAGTCAACCTTCTTGTTCTATTTTGTCCCTCTAGCATGAACAGAAATGCTATTACAGGCACCGAGAATTTATTGTATTAACTGGACTCATATCATATCACCATTACATCATTTAAAAGTGTACCTTATGCAATCAATACCTAATTTATGATTATATCTCCATCCTTTCCCTCCAAAATACATAAACAACCTATATATAGAGCAGAGTTGTCAGTGACAGTTTCCTGTGTGTTATTGATCATACCCTGTTTACTTGTTGATGTGGTCGTTACTCTCACTCAGTAAATAACACTACACACTATAGTCTTATATATACATTGTATGCTTTCTACGGCTAGGTTTAAATGAAGGCCTTTAAAAATAAAATAAACTACAATATACACTATATTTTGAAATAAAATGCTAATATCGTTGTCATTTCAATGCATTTTCATGTGTTTACACAATAAGCCGATGTGTGTTTTTGACCATTTACACGTTAGGTGCATACGCAACAAAATACATTTGTAGTTGCGTATACATTTGAAAACGACATCATGTAAACAGGCCCTAAACCATTAAATGTTTGTCACCATGGAAACAGTATTTCTGTTAAAATGAACTGTGGACATTTTTAAAAACTGAACTACTTGTAACTTGAGCGTTATTTATTCGACCAACAATATATTCATTGATAATTGTTAAACATTGTTAATTAGGCATTGCACCAATCTGATTAAAATCCGATATGGTGAAAGCGGCTAGATGTCCTTATTTACCTCTATTCATCGTGTTGTGACGTTTGTGTTGTTCGGAGTGATCGCCGCCTTCCCAAAAAGGCGGGAAGGCGGCGATCACTCCGAACAAAACAAACATCACAACACAATGAATAGAGGTAAATAAGGACATCTAGCCGCTTTCACCATATCGGATTTTAATCAGATTGGCATTGCACATGATAATTAGACATCAATTTTATCCACAAGTAATACAGAAATGCTTATTTCAGGGTGTGGACTGAAATATCTAATTGATTTGTTTTTATATAGCACCATTATTATGTGAGCAGGTACCACAAACATATTTTTCTACCCACATGTGATTCAATACTGTTCAGGGTATACAATATTATCAGAGTACATCATTATATCGAACAAATCAGTTTTGAGAAAACATTCCAGTTGCAGAGCCAGAGCAGCTTTTAATATAATTAGAAATTATTCCTCACTCTTTTTGTTTGTTTGTTCAGACAAGTTAATAAAATATTAGCGACCTAGGGGTCTTGTCAGAAGGAGTCGTGAGACGAGAAATGACAACCCTTCAGTCGTTTAGTATTTTCCACTTGAATGAAGAAAATATCAGAGAACAGTATAATTACACTTGCACCAGTTAAAGAGAAAACAGGGAAAATAACGGCCATTATGACTCATATTTTGATTACCCAAGAACAATTGACATAGACACACATTGGTGTGATGTAGCATGACCAGGGTAGAAATCCTGTATTTTGTCTTTGAATGCTTATGAATTTGTTTTCTGTGCGGTGCAATGTATACAGTATTATAACATGCACAAGCCAAGTCAATGTCTTTGAACAGAAAATATGGATTATATCATACCCCGGTCGTTCTACATCATGACAAACAATGGTTTTGTGGTGACTGAAATATAAGTCAAAACGTTCCTGTTTTTTCAAAAATTATGCTTGAGGATTGTTATATATTTGTCCTGCTTTTTCATAAATTATGCTTGAGGATTGAAATATAATAATATCATTCCCACTAATTTTTGCCATTCAATCGAAAAATACTTGTAACCTAAGGGTTTGTCACTACTCATCTCTCTAGCAACTCAGTGACATGAGCCCCTTAGGTCACTCATATTTCCATTGGCTAAACGGAGAAAGGGAATAACATCAATTAATTGCATTACTTCTACCGGTATATGTACATGTGTATTACTCAGTCTCATGAGTTGGTTTTGCAACATATATTTTTGTTGTACTCCCTTCCCCAAATAATATATATGATTGGTGCTACCATAACAGTAACACTGCAGTACTCACATACAGTGAATTTCACCATACTGTGCAGCTTTTCAATTTGATACAACCACCATGCAGAAACCAACAAGAAACTACATGATATGCCACACTTCAATAGCAAGATCGCATTTTTTGCTACATTTAATCTAATTAAATATTATACACTATTTAGCAGACATTTGGGCACCAATGTTTTTCTTAGTATCAAACACTCGATGCAGGATTTTTGCAGTATTCATTTGATGTCTGTATTGTTTACATACATGTGTAGTTCATTCCACTTTAGACAAAATGTAGCAAGAAACTGTACTCATTCAATCTTGCTATCTTAATGTGTAGCATGTCCAGTTTCTGCATGGCTGAGAAGCTGCATGGTATTGTGAAGTTCGCTGTATGTAATTTGACACACTGTATCCAAATGTAAATAACATGTATAACTTGATATCATGGTTTTTATTACTATTATTACTAGAATGGATATGTGTTGAATTACAACTGGTGTTAAGTTATCAATATCTGTGTCTACCTAGATTTACACAAAGTAAACTTAACATGAAGTATGTGTTGTATGTTTTGGAAGACCTAAGTTCGAAAATTACTACTCCAGAATCAGAGCACTTTGTATTGGGATGTTTTAATGTCAATATCTGTGTCTAGTAGATTATATACAGAGTAAACTTGATGTATTGTAGCAGAGGAGTAGGAATTATTACATACCACTAAAGATTACTTGTACCAATGTATGCACATATTAGTGGTATTTGCACTGCAGTGCAATATCGAAAGCATTATTGCATGCAATGAGGGCACAATCATTCATTGTATGCAAAAGCGTGTCATCACACAGTGTCATTTTACGGAAAGTTAGAGTTTCAGATAAACATTTGAAATAATAACAGAACCTCATGCCATGTGAGTTCCAGTGTGGGTCACTCTGGGTTTTTTGCACTCATGCTTGCAGTGTTTTCTGCTGCACTTTCATTCATTACGCTCATGATAGTACTGCCACAGCAAGTACTGGGGCAAATACCCAGAGTACACCAGACTTGCACTCACACATCAAGGGGTTCTGTCAAACGTTGTGAACAAAGATGTTTCATAGTCTAGTGTAATATTAAAGTGTCATGCTGGGACCATGACTGCTTACTGATTTGTCTTTTACAGCTACATGTACACATATGTATTACGTGAATTGATTTTATCTTACATATACCATGTCTTTCACTAAAAAACATATATACAATGTGTGTGTATATATATATATATATATATATATATATATATATATATATATATATATATATATATATATATATATATATATATATATATATATATAATTAGTAAATGCTTTCTAAAACTTACAAGCATTGATAGCGTCTAACACATGTATTTTTACATGAAAACAATTTTTTTTTTCAACCACCTTAAAACAGAATTTCAGAGGAGCCATTATTCTCACTACTTTTGAGTTTGCAAGATCCATCAATATCTTTAAATTCTTAATTTTTTGAAATTCTATGTTTGCATTTCTAACACGCATGCAAATTTTTTTTTTTAAGTTTGGCACTCTGATACTAGTATTTATGTCTTGATTTTCACAATAGAAAATTGTAATTAAATGTACACGCAATAAAATATTCAAGTCTTTTAATTCTAGATGCATAATTAATAGCTAACTATCCTGGGAGTGAGGAAATGGAGTGTTTGTTACACATGAACTGGTTCACTAATCATTCTGGGCATCAATGGATTTCACATCACTCTCTTATCAATCGTTGACCCCTAACCATCATGAAAACTGTAAATTAATCGATTCTAATTGACTGAATTTATCAATAGAGAGTTTTACTACATCAATATTTTTATTTCGAGAATTGCAAAACACCACAATTTTCATAGAATTATATTTTTGTATTGTCACAATAAAAACGTTTTTCAGTTCTAAGGACTGGGTGAGCATTTATGTGACAAGTAAAGGGGAAGTGTGTTTTTTAAATATAGTGCAGTTATAATATACACATTAAAAGTACTGGGTCCACTTTGGAAAAAAAAAACATTCACTCCCTCGATACTGAAAACAAGAAATTTTCCTTCAGTGCATTGTTGAAGCATAAACTTTGGGTTGCATAATATAATTACATAATAATTTACGTTGCCCTGAGAAATGCATAAAAAGATCATTATGCCAATGGCACATTAGCATTTTAACTGTAACAAAATAGATAAATTCCAGGTTGGGATAACTTGAAACTTTTCACATAATTGCATAGTTCATGCACAATATCAGAAATTGATCCATGAAATGTAACTTTTTTTCACCCACTTCGCACTGTCACATCCAACAGGACAACCCAGGTACACTGTATTATCCCTATCAAATAACAAGGTACTCAAATCCAGAACAGTGTCAACTAAGCCAATTTGATGCACTACTGAAGTATACAATTTCTAGTGACATACCAAAACCTTAGTCTAGTGCTAACTTTCATCGAAACTTTAAGAGACCATGTTGGCATCCAGACTACCAAAATTTGTTTTCCAATCTCTTACATTTGTATATAGTATACTGTGACTCACAAGAATTACCAGTTGTTATCATTCAGACTCACAAAATTTGGCTATCACTAGATGGCACACTGGTCTAGTATTTCCTAACCTGATGTTGTTCATACACATGTACTCACGCAAACCAACAAGTTAGTCCATACTATAGTACTACTACTACTACTAATGATACAGCTAAAATGATGTAGGCTTGGTGTTTCACTCATGAGATGTTACGTTTTTTGACACAGAGCTAGACATATTTCAACTCTAAACTAACAATAACATAGATACAATAAACACAACAAGAGCCTTTGCCCAATCACATTGAACAGTGGTAAGCATTGCTATTCTTTCATGTTGCAGTAAAAACAGGCTTCTAATGAAAACATTATACACATGGACTTGATGATTTTAAGGCTTCAATATTTCACCATGACTACTTCTACATCCTCACTGTGCAGGGTACCTATGTTATTGTTTCTTTTGCATCAGCAGGTGTGTATTAAATCATAAATGTCATGTTACATCTGTGAAACAGCAAACCTACATCATTTTAGCTGTAAATGCCATGTTACATCAGTGAAACACCAAGCCCACATCATTTTAGCTGTAAATGCCATGTTACATCGGTGAAACACCAAGCCCACATCACTTTAGCTGTAAATGCCATGTTACATCAGTGAAACACCAAGCCCACATCACTTTATCTGTAAATGCCATGTTACATCAGTGAAATACCAAGCCTACATCATTTTAGCTGTAATACTAAACACAACATTCTGCTACAAGGTATACATACAAATCACAGTTAAATTATTCTTCAAGCATATACACACAGCATGTGACAAGTGAATAGAAATTTATTTCCTCAATAACATTACTAGATGGTACTAATAAATAAATACTCACCGCCACATAAAGTTGACTCTGTTGAAAAGTTAAAAGAGTTACAAATTGTTTATGGTAGCCATGATCTCTATCACTAATTAAATTAAATTCAAAGATGACAAAATCAGCCATCATTATTTTCTCTGCGTTCTTTTATACTAAGTTGCACAGTCCATTACTAATGTTACCTAGAAGTACAACCAGAAAGATTTGCCTCGGGCACAAACATACCACGTCTCTACGTTAAGAGCACTAAGTCTGATGTCATTCATACAACATGTATTTCAGTAAAATATTATTGAATATGAAATTGTATGCATTTTATGAGGAAAATATGACTTCTTCCAAACTACATCTAGATTTTAGATAACTCCCTTTATATAGTAAAAATAGCAGACCCAACTCTTTATACCTTAAGTGCTTCTCATATTCATGATGTGGTTCTACTGTTTGGTCTAATATTGAAAACATTTTTGTTATTTACACCATAACTGAATACCACCCTACCCTTCAGAATCACCCCACCAAATTTCATCCCCATTCACCAGGTAGTTTTCAAGATATAAGATTTTGACCAAAATGACATTTTTAGACCTAATTTATACTAGTATATCACCAGTGATGGGATCGCCATGTTGTGTGAATAATTTTTCATCTCCACATCCCCAGATAATACATCCCCACTAAATTTCAGCACAATCTGATCGGCTTGTACCTATTTTTAGGCTGTAAGTGGAACATACATGTATTTTTCATTACTCTAAGTTATTCTCGCTTTTGGCTTATTTATGTTGTATACTCAAGTGATATGTAATTGACTGCCAGTAATCAAACCCTATACAGTTTTACACAAATTATTGTTTACATAGCAACATCATCATGCCTGTGTACACAGAGTAATCAACCGATTAATAAAGAAGTCTCAACTAATCAGAAGAGTGGACTACTTCCTGTAAAACTTATACATATTTTACAGCAGGCATATATCAGTATTTAATTGGAAAGTCATATCTTAGCAGTCACTCAGTGAGTTTGTCATATAATCCTTTGGGTATTTCAATTTAAGGATGCAGTATAATTTTGTAGTATAAAACACCACATGGATAACAGAGACATTTTCTCAGTTGATGGGAAGTTCACATCGGTATAGGCATTTTACAGAAGTGTGGACACTAACAGCCATTTCTCTTTAATTATGTGGGGGAAGGCTGGTTTGACATACAGTAACACTAGCTGGATTCACGAACCCTACAGCAACACTACTAAATGTAACATCAAGACTAGTACATCCAACAAAAAATGTCAAACATACTCTCAGAACTGCTGTGAAATTTTTCCCTGTCGAGGACTGACTTGATGATCAATAAGCTAACAGCTGTAAATTGACACTGAACCAATTGCTGTTTTAATTTGTGATCGATGTTTCAAAGTAAGAGTCATAAAATTTGCCCATCAGAGCACTCAATGTAAATGGCTCTCGTTTGTCACTATTGGAAGTCTGTTCATATGATGAAAATTTGTGACTCCATTTCCTGGTCACAACAGATTTTCTGACCCAGTATGGACTTGTTTGGAATTTTACTTATTGGAACCGTTCAACGGTTAACCCTGTTCAGACTCTCTGGTGGTGACTCCTGTCCAGACTCTCTGGTGGTGACTCCTGTCCAGACTCTCTGGTGGTGACTCCTGTCCAGACTCTCTGGTGGTGACTCCTGTCCAGACTCTCTGGTGGTGACTCCTGTCCAGACTCTCTTGTGATGACTTCTGTCCAGACTCTCTTGTGGTGACCCCCTGTCCAGACTACATGTATCTTTCAAAACTATCTCTGGGATCCTTGATCACTACTCACACTCTCATGTGGGAACCCTGTCCCGACTCTTGTGTGTGGATCCCCATCCTCCTCCAAACCCTCTTTTGGGGGACCCCTGTCCAGTCTCTCTTGTGTAGATCCCTGATCCATGTACAAACTATGTCATCTGGAACCCTGTCTAGACTATCTTGTGTGGATCCCCAACCCTTGTCCAGACTCTCTTGTCAGGACCATTTCCAGACTATTTTCTGGACAGACTTTCTTATGATGACTCCTGTCCAGACTCTCTGGTGACTCCCTTAACATGTCAAGAATCTTTTGTGAAGCACACCGTCCTGTACATTTTTTGTTGAAATGGCTACAACTCCTGTGCACCCACTATTTTGTTTGGCCATCTGTCTGGGCTATCTTGTAGGGAACCGCTCCCAGATCAAGATATTACCTAAAACAAATTCAATAATAACTGTGTTTGCACTGGGCAAAGAGACAACTGCTCATTTTGATCTACAAGGTGTTGTAGTGGATGTTTTTAACAGAACATGGACAGTTTTGTTAAATTATCCCTAAAACCCCAGGCATATTTTGATCTTTTAATATTGACTGCATGTTATTAACAGGTGTTCCCTTCCCAATCTACCACTCAACATTACATTTTCCTCCCTTACTAATTTCTTGTATCTGATTAGTATAAATGCTTGCCTTCTAAAACAGCAGTTGTATCTACATGTAATAATCTTTATTATTTACTGGATAGTTCTTTAAGCATATCAATGTTCTGTCTCTCAAGAAGTCCAGTGAGGGCAGCTCCTCATTGCTTCAGTTCAGTAGGAAACTGGAGTACCCAGGAAAACGTGCCTTGTTCGGTACAATCAAACTGAATAACACTCTTCTTACTTACAGCGTGGTAATTTTAATCAAACCCAGCCTAGGGCTTGTAGCCTAACCACAGTGTTAAGTGGCTTAACCACTCAATCACCAACAACCTGATAAAATTCTCACTTATTTATAATTCTCACTTATTTATATATCTCAAGTCCATGTCTCTTACATGAATAGTGGTTCATTGTAGCTGGACTGAACGTAGTAAATATAATTACTATGGAAATGAACCTACCAGCAACCTAAGATATACACAAACTAAAAAGTTGCTACACGTCATGGTAGATAACACAAGTGGGTGATGGCAAAGCCTTGGTTATGTGGATACATCAATGTAATCACAACAGTGTAAAGACTGAGTAAGGATGACTGTGCTGTCACTTGAGGAACACTTGCTATCACTGTATCAGCAATCATTGAATGTCACCCTACCATGAGTTTAATTACATGTACATCAAAATTCATTAAATGCTTTATGTGTTCACATAACAGTTTTAGTTTTTGTTTATCTTAATTTGCTCATAGCTTGATTTCTTAGTATTACCAGTACATGTACATTCACTATTACAGATCAATATAGCCAAGGTCTCACATTCTTTGCACATGATCAGCTACTAGTACTCTCCCCATATTCTTTTCACACATACATTGTACATTGTATATAGTGAAGAAAATGGGGCTTAATTTAAACAGGGAAAACTAAGTACACCCAGAATGTGATTCTCTTTCTTTTTCTTGTTTTTGAAGAGTAATTCTTGATGCAATAGCTGGGTCTTCACAATAATCCACATGGATAATGCAGTAAATGCGCTACAGAATCTGATTGGATCAAAATCTGTCCTACTTACTTTCTAGAAAAGTTCTAATTTTAAACAATACTGATAGATGGACTACATTGTATGTTCAAAAAGCTAGATAGGAGATTTTGTGTTATTTTTACTTCTGGTGACAGCTGTTCTCATTTGACTGGTCAAATTTGATAAATGATTTGACCATTTCATCATGAATCATGTAACAGGTCAAACATCAGAAATCACCACATAACATTGATACACATGACAACTTTGATGTTGGCTTGATCAAAGGTTATCAGTCCACAACTTGTTTGATGTCTAACGTTCGTTACACAATGAAAGGCAGAAAGCTACAAGATACTTTCTTGTATCAGTAATGTGAAATATTGTCGTTGTTAAGGGAGAAATTCTCATTTCCAGTGTGCCCTCTAATGATAGCCAAATTTTATTGTTGTGAGTCAAAAAGAGAAAAACTGGCACTTCTTGTGAGTCACCACACACATGTAGTAAGAGATAGGGGAACACCAAATTTTGGTACGTCATTAGAAATTGTGTGCTTCAGTGGTGCATCAAATTGGCTTAGAGGGCACACTGCTCATTTCTTCAACAAAGTCATCACATTGCAAAGATCATGTGACACCAGCTGTAAGTACCTTATCAGTAAGTTCACATAAAAAATTCTACAAAAGTGATGTAATACAATTGTGGGGTTTTTCCAGCCTCGGAGTCTACATTTACATGCAAATGTATTCTTGATATACAGAATCATGTGCCCTAAGGCTACCCTGAATATATCATCACTGCTCCCTATCTCGGTTACCACAGTGGCAATCAAGGTATCGGCTTACTAAGATAGACACAAACTAAAACTGTTGTTGTTTGATGTGGTAGATTGCACAAGCGGATAGCAGTGCCTCTTTTGTGCAGATACAATCACCAGGTGCGATCAAGAGGGTGTTAAATTAAACATTGGAAGCCCCCAAAGCATACACTGCAACAAAATCACTGAAGTCATTAGAAATGACACCCTAATGTGAGCAAAATACTAAAATTAAACCAACGTCCAATCAATAACTTATATCAAAATGTAAACTGTTACAACAATAGTTTTTGTCTCTATCTCAGTAAACCTTGACTGCCAATGTACTTTTCCCTTTTCATTTAAAAGATACCAATTTTATGAAAATGAATATAATATTGTAGGGCAATAAATTTTCTGATTTTTATACAGAGCTATTTCATAATGTGTAGAAAAAAACATTAACAGAAAATGAAACACAATTTCAATTAATACAAAGAGAAAAGTTAGTTGGAACAAAACATTTTGATAAGATAGCTAGCAATTCACTAACAATAACAAACACAAGTTGTGACCATCTTATACATGATGCCTATAATACTTCCATATGACCCCCTAGCACACAGTAAATATTTTTAATGTACCTAACAATCAGCAAATATTACACAAGTTATCCACTTTATACCCACAATGCCTATAATGTTATGTTCTCTACCTAACCCCCTAGCACAAGGTAAAATACTTGTTTGTGTACCTAGCATTAGTGTCACCTATTGTTCTGTGGTCATGAATCAGATGTGATGTATGGTTGGTGGTGATTTTTTTATATTGATCTTTCAATGAGACATAATCCATGAAATCTGTACAACATATTTCACAAGATAAACAGAAGAAATATGGATGATAATGATAAACCAACGGCACCACTATCCCCAACAGAACTAGTATTCATACAACCATCAACAGATTAGCATGAAGAAGTGGAACTTGTTAGAAAATGTGAAAGTAAACAAATGAATTGGAAACTACGACACATGTATTACATTTCATGGTTTGATAAGAACACTTTCATAAGACCTTTTTACATAATACACGCACATTCACAAACGAATTTAAAGTTCCACTGGCATTTCATGTACACTGTACAAAGGCCTATCTATCAAACCACAGAGTTGTAATAAGGTCCTTAAGTTCCCACAATGCACTGTGCCAAGTGTTCATAAATCCATTTCATTTGTTTACTTTCCCCCATTTAAACAAGTTCCACTTGTTCATGCTAGCCTGTCACTGGTTGTATGTACACAATAACCTGTACAGACTGAGAGTTAGTATTCATTCATTTGGTATTACTAATAATCTTATCTTTTGTGACAAATACAGCGAACAATGTGGTTCAGTGAGAAAACACAATGTCTTCCCTTTTAAAGTGCCGGGGACAAGAGACAATAGACATCTACATCAACTGCCTTTTTTTTTAATTTTCAAACAATTTACTAGCTGAATACAAAAACTAGGACAATCTTTAGTGTATTTTCATTCCTTGGTGTTAATCCTGCTTCTTTTTTGACACCACAAACGTCAAAGACTCAGTGATCTAGCTTTATTTCTTTCTCACACATCAACAATGGAGCGAGCCTAAAGCACCTCTCTGAATGGCTTTCTAATTGTCTTTAATATGAAAACAACAGACACACACATATATGACCTACTAACTGCGCTTTCAATGAATGAAAGCCCTCTTTTGTACATCATATTATATATTACACTGCAATACACATTAAAAAATGTTTCTTATGATAATAGCGAAATATTGAATTACAAAATTCATACAATATTAATGGCCTCTCTTTTGGGGGATAATTAGATAATCAAGCCACCTTGGTTTCTAACTGTAATTAGACAGTCTAGCGCAATAAGTGGTCCAGATTTCACACACACTGTAGCCTGTACACAATATGGTATTCTAGAATACACTCAGGCCCTCAGGAGCAAGATGGCCGCTTTCATAGAAAAATGAAAGTACGCAATAAAAGCTACAGTGTGGTGCAGCATCCTAAACATGTGAAATAGACGCCACTTATTAGATCATGACCTGTTTTTATAACCATGTGATTTATTACACTGTTAATGTCAACACAACTGAAAGCACGTGACATTATGTTTTATACATATTTTCCCTCGCAAAAGAACTTGTTCGATGCATGTTACAAACTGGTACAATGGCTGAGGAGAAAACTCTTGACGACTGCACAGTGACGGTTTATTGTTCATACACAACAAACAAGGCTGACAGGGTGTGATCTAACAACATAAGCAGAAACGTGGATGGATCTTTGAAGCCGGTGTCCTATATTCCTCCATCGAACGACAACTGACAACAGTCGAGTCCGGGGTTCGACCCACCTGTAACGGTAGACTTCCTCATATGCAAACACAATATATTCTACTTTCTTACCGGTATGTATGGCATCAGAAGTCTTGTCCCGAGACCGCCACGACCTTGTCTGGGTCTTTTACGGGAGCCCTGTGACTGCCTTCTCCGCGAACGGCCACTCATTATTAGAACTGATAGCGTCCAATATTCGAACTAAGTGTAGCAAAATTAGAGCTAAATACGGTCACAGCGAAATGCATGGAGACGTTTGTAAATCATAAACTGACCTGGTGTGACCCCACGCCTATACATTAACCAATAGGGTCGCTGGATTTCCAATCATGTTTCTGCGTGCAAACAGCATACAGAGTGAGAACGAAAAATTCTAGCCTTTCAATTTATGCAAATTTCACAATCGTCATAAATTTAGACAATCATTCAACTATAAAGGGGCATGCAGTTAACGTACAATATACAAGCACGGGTATTAAAGTGTAGACTTTTCCAGAACCACGTCATACGTCTTGGACGAACGGCGACGCATGGCGAAGTCGTGTTGGTCGATATACTTATGTTTAATATGTGATTACAACGGCATGTGTTCGATCAACAGACTTCAGGTCACCATCAAACTGGCATCTCTTACGAGGCTGCGTGTGTTGGATTTCACACACAATCTGGTGCTCACCAACTAGATGAAATTATACACAAGGTATTTCGATAATGACGAAGAAAACGTGCTAAAACTGAACAGCGCGGATTTCCGATGCAACGTGGACGCAGTATATACTGGACCGTTGTGTGTGCAGACATTCGTACCGAAGCCCAGGGACTTTACATGTATGCTAATTTATGTAACGTGTGTATAGACAGACATTGCCTATATTACGGTAACATGGCATGGCAAGCGGCGTCCTTACCACTAACGCATTCATTACTGTTCAGACTGGGAAATCAATCAAATAAACCAAAACACTTAGTATTCCTCCAGAAACTATACGAATTAAGTAGATAAGGTCATTTTATACACTGTATTCCATTCAATCAGTCACAATTCCTACGGTTTGTTTTCCCGGCGACTCGTACTCTTTCTGATGAGAGAACCCATTCAAACGGCCACGGTGTAGACAACATTGAGACACGACAACATTTGCCAATGAAATCGCCACACAGAATGGACAGTTTTACTGTTCCAAGAGATCATGAACAGAATACAGGTTTAGAAGCACAAAATACGAGCTACGAGTTTTTATGTGCATCAAATGAAAGGGTATTTACCTTACTGTAATAGCATATTCCAAGCCAAACACTCAAACAGCCGCCATCTTTGAACGCAGGTGACCACAAGTTCACGATTCCAGGCTGTTCCATTTAGGAGTCCTTCCCTCTGCATAATGTAGATGTCGCTCACAAATTCACACTCGATTTTATCCCATTTTCCCGATGGTGGCGTGCAATGTACTATGATTTATTTGCCTTTTTTAATATTCAAAATAAACGGTGATAAAACTTGCAGGTTTATTGTTACTCTTTTTTATCATTTTACAAAACAGCAACGTTTGTTTTGGTCAAAACGTGCGTTCATTTTCAGGGTTTCTTTTTTTTCCGGCTAGCAATGTAGAATTCGGAATTCGTTGGGGAAACGCTTGAGTGCTGTTTTCTAAGGCTAGGAAAACTAGAATAAAGGTTAATTTAATGTACTTCTTCATGACCAACGAGTACAGTAAGTTTGTGTTTGTTTGTTTGTTTGTTTGTGTATTTGTTTGTTTGTTTGTTTGTTTGTTTGTTGAACGGAAAACTTTTTTAATACAATTTATTTGCATTGGAGAATGATACACTTGTGTTGTCTAGTGGATTTCCAATAAGGAATAAACAATTCAATTTATAAATAAAACAGTAGTTGATTTCATAGTAGCCTAATACTAGCTCAGTTGTATTTTGCGATGTCACATGACATGAATACATAATTTGTTATTTCGCATGTAATGACGTCACAGGTCATTAACATATTTGTATTAAAGTGAAACCTTGTCTGACGACATCCAAGAAGTGTACATTTCATTTCTGGTTCAACAGCCTCTTTTTCTTCCGTCAAGTTGGAAAAAAAGTGTGTATATACATGTATATAAACATGTGTATTGGCCGACGGAGGTAGTTCATTTCGAACGAAAACATTTCTTAGGTTGATAAATAGAAACATGCATGTATACATTGTCAATAATAATAATAATGTTATTATTTTTATATAGCGCTTTCCCACTGGAACGGACCTATAGAAGCACAACCACAATTATACTTCTTCAACTCCCTGGGGAGTATACTATCCACATCGCAATCGCTATCATACGAGGTCCCTAATTTCACAGCTGGGTTGACTGGGACGCACACTCTTGTTCATAAAATAGCAGTGAAAGCACTACTGGATAGTTACCCTATTAAAAATTAGTATAATTATCTGCGACCAAATGTTAATTAAAGTTTTTGAAAAGAATTGATCAACCAATCAATCAGTGAATTTATAAAGCGTCAGTTTCCACAACGATGTAGAGTTCAGGGGCGTTGGACAGTTAGAATGCTCTAGATACGCCTTTAACTGTTGATTTTTGTTGTATTTCCAATGGCAGTTCATTCCATAGACGGGGTATAGTACAGCACGTGATTATGAGAATGCACGCCCGCCAGACGACAACAGTACGTTTGTTGTACTTGGTTTCGTGACCATAAACATTTGGCAGTTGATCGGAGTGTCCTGGTGATAGTCCATTCAGAGATTTGTAGGTGATAAATAAAAGTTTAAATATGGTTCTATCCTTGACAGGTAGCCATTAAAAAAACCAAGTGTGTATAGTCACCTAGTACAACATACTTTTCTTCAAAATCACGAAATTACTAAATTATAAAATGTAACTGAGGTTGATGATTCAAATGTGGATGTTCTAGCATTTGAAAAATGAAACACAACTATATTTATTATCACAAAATTTAGCGACCAATTCTTTTTTTTAAACATAATAGGTTACTAACATAACACCATGTATATGATTTCGAACCTAATTTAAATATGATAATCACACAACTAACATCACTGATCTCAGAATTTCATCTCATAATTTACCCATGAAAGACTAAGATACATTATACATCTCCAGAGAAAAGATGTATGGTGGGTGGATAGATAGGTTGGTAGGTGGATGGATGGATGGATGGATGGATGGATGGATGGACGAGTCGTCCATGGCCCACGCACATTTACTTGGATAATAGCTAGGAGGCTACCACGCACGCACATGGAAAGCCGTTTGAGAACGTATTCTCCGCTCTCCACCACTGGAAATGGTTCGGATACAGATTTCGGTCGTTAGTTTGAAGGCACCGGCGCGCAGATTAATGAGATTGTGTCGGGTACTACTGGTCCTCCCTCAGTTTCCTTTCTCTAAAATATGACCCTCCATTGATAGTTTTTAAAAGGCCATTGTTTTCATACTATTACCACGGTGAGTATGTTTATGCCTGTGTGTGGATCTATTGGCTTAGCTCCCAAATATTAGATGAGTGCTCAGCTTGCTAATAACCTCGGGACCGAGGTCAACATCTCCACTCCACCACATTATGCCAAATATCTTGCCACGCTATTCCCCCTTTACTACGTACCGTGAGGCCCGCTCCTCTTGTCACACCACAACTGAGGGTTGCATTTCACTGATGTGTTATATTACAGTACAATGGTGGCAGTGGTGGGATGTGGTAGCAGTAGGATTTGGAACTGGTGGCAGTGGGTGGGATCATGTCAAAATCACAAAATAATTGCAAAACATGAGTCAATATAAAATGTGACCACCCCCTAATTTATGATATATAGAATACGGCCCTCCCCGATGACCGATTTGTTAAAAGTGACACCCAGCTAATCCCCCCCTTGTAATTACTGAAGGCTCCCTAAACGACACGTTCATAAGCTTGCTTCGACATTAGGGAGGAGTCGACACTTTTCACTTTCTCGACCTCAGTGACTTCATGCCCGACAAAATTACTATTGACCCATAAGTCTTATCAATATATGTGCAGATAACACCTCGACTCTTCGAAGAAAATATTACGAATATACATTCTAAGTTAACAAATGACTTGACGGAGAGTATGCTAAATCTAATAGGCTAAGCTTTAAAACACAGTTTTAGGCTTACGAAGTATTAGATCAATTCCAAGACAGTGTTCGGATAGTTAACATCGTGTCATGTCTAAATGGAAATACAAATTAAAAATACAAGTTGAAAAACAAAATAGAAAGGGTCACTATAGATGCCAATCTTCCATAACAACAACACATCGAAATAAATAGTTAAAATTTCTGACACTTTAGCGGAAATTATAAATACGAAGGATTGTTTATTAACTTATTAACAGTTATGTTTTACCCCTCCCCCTTGATTATTGTGACACACGTTATTGGCAATGCAAATACAACCTAGGGTAGGTATCTTCAACTTCAACAAGTGCAATTTGGATATTTCTTGTTAACTTATAGCGAGATACTTTTACAACTGTTGCCAGAAAATATTATGGACACATAGTGGCGGGCATGTTAGAACGTACGGATACTATTGTTGAATATGTCTTTTTCTTGCAGAGGGTTATTTATGTACATTGCGGTAACAGTTGCTGTCTCTTGCAGAGGGTGATTTCATTAACAAGGACACCGTTAACATGGAGGTACTACGCATTCAGAATTTTGAAAGACAAAACAAAAACAAATTAAACATGCATCACATCATGATTGCACACTGTGTTTGGAATATACCATGCACGATTTGAGCTGTCACAGTCTTGACTACATGTGACAGACACGGACAACAACTGTATTACAATGTATATACATGTACTAGTAAATCTCCCTCTGCAAGAGACAAAGACACGCAACCACTGTGTTACAATGTATATAAATCCACTCTGCAAGAGAGAAACACACGCAACCATTGTATATTACAATGTCTATAAACACTCTGCAAGAGAGAGACGTCACACGCAACAATTGTATCCGTGTGTGACCGTCAATTCTGCACAGCTTAGTTTCTTCTGCTGTATTGAGATAGATCGTAGATTTTTCACAATAGAGTTCTTAAGAATTATTCTTGGCACCGACAAAAGGGACATACAGGGAAGATATATTTAACTACAGTTAGACTGTCTGTCCACATCCTACCTGTAGAAATGTGTAGGACTAAACGATATAGCACTGTTTCCGTTATCCTAACTGATGACATGTTGACATGTTGCGAAAATCAAGTTAGATAGCGGAAATGGTGTTGTAAGCGTTAGTCCTACACGTCTACAGTTAGGCTAGTCTGTCCCTTACATGTATTAAAACGAAAACATAATAAAGTTGTCCTTATGTACAAAGTATAAAGATGTTAACTCCTGATTTATATTTGGACGAATTTTTTAATCAACCCACAACTATTCCATTGCGTCTTCATCTAGCTGTTGTTTACAAACCCATACCGAAATCAGAATACATACAATTTAGTGCAGTTACTCCTTGGAGTTCATATGCGTTCGATCCATGAGTCGATTAAACGAATGCGAGTCTTTGTACATATATAGTGCAAGTAGGCCTAAATAATGCACTTCGACACTCACACGATGTCACCTGACTGGGTTGTCTACAACACTTAAATTCATGATTGACACCCAAAACTTTTTTGCTTGACATTATACATGCAGACTTGAGCTCCTATGTATTTTTCTACATCGCCCCCCCCCTTTTTTTTCAGGCCTCGTCGTTTATGTACATCGACCGGTACCTGACACACAAACGCGCGCGCAAAAAAAACTTAATGTGTATATACGTAATTAGAAAAACAACAAAAAGGGAATATTTCTTTACTCCCCTTTTCAGTGAAACTGGCCAGTCACTGCAATTCAAATAACAAATCAGTCCGACAAATACGTCGAATGGGATGATTATTACATTACTAGTTCTCCATACAAAGGTAAGAAATCTTGCTTTATATATGTAGAAAATGAACTTTCAGACGATAAAAAAATTCAAACGCGTTTTAAATGAATTTAAGTTGTACGACTAAATGTCAATATGACTGAATCGAAACTGTTATTTGATGTGTTGGACGAGAGGGCGTCCCTACACTGCCGAAAAATTTGAGAGAGAAAGTTCGCACTTGAGGGCGCACTTCTCATTGCTGTTTTCATAGGAGAGGGGGAACTAGATCATGAACAACTTGTTACATGAACAACATATCATACCATTTCAATTCAATATCAACATAGACTTTTTTAGGCAACGACTATTGAAATAAGTTCTTCCCAGGTAAAGCTTAAAGAGTCACGGGGGTAGTATGAAGAAGGGAGTCCGATAGAGACAACAAGTACTGATAGATACTCGTAGTTGTACACGAAATACATTAAACCAGATACCATGCTAGGTTGACGAAAAAAGAAATCCAAAAACCTGTTTAGACTAACGTGTATAGTACTGCAAATGTACATGGTTATCATCATAGATTGCCTGTGCATATTAACACTTAGTAGGAATGCCCTTGGTGATGGATACTGTGCTTCATATTTGACATCATTTCATTTTTGTAAAAATTATTTGTCAATGGGGATGACAATTACAAAGCCCCACCCTTTTTTACCAATATTAACAGTATACAATTTTATAAATGATATTTAAAAATGTTCTTTTTGTTTGAGATACTTGTCAAATAATATGAAAACTCAATATCAAAGTGATTCCTACTACATTTGTATAGTACATGCTGGCCTAACACTTTCTTAGATTTTGTTTTTCTTCAGAATACACGTGATCGTGACCCTAGCAAAGGATTTTTGGCATGGATACTGTCCATGTATTTTGACATTGGATGGGACATGTTTAAGACATCAAATCTAAAACTGAATGCTACTTTCGGAAGAAAATTAACACTCACATTCCCTTGATGGTTGATTGCCACCATTTTGGGAAACTGTGCCCTCGGACGGTGATTCAGAGAAATTTCGTGTCTGGTTATAGTATTTTTAGTATTTCGTGTACGACTACGGGTATCAGTGTAACATTTTATAATACCCTTGAAGTCGCTTCGTGGTAGTTATCCGGCGAACAACTCCCTTGCATGTAATTACAGTCTAGAGGCTGTCCGTGGCATCGAATCTTCTCACGACTCTAGATGTATTGGTAATGATAACGAACATGCAATAATTGAAGTCTCGTTCTCAGACCACTATGCAAGGTCGAAGGAATTATGTAACACTGACTACGTGTCTATTTTAGCGAACGAACAGAATTTACGGGGGGGGGGGGGCGCCGCCACAGGGGCTTAGATTGCCGTTTTCTTAGGAAAATATCATACGAATCTTCCTGCTACAAATGTACCAATCTCTATACTACGTAGAAATATTTCCTTACAGGTAGGACTATATAGTCAAAAGGTTGTTATATTTAGTCTGTAGACCTGGAAAACAACAATCTATGAAATATTACACGCTCCTATGGGAGGGAGGGGCTGAGGAGTAATATTTCACGAGTCCCATAATCAATGGTTTAAAGGACTTAATCCCACCACATTGAAAGTTTTACAGATATGCCAACTAGTACTACCATACTACTATCGTAGGGAAATCGGCACTGCATTAATCAATACCTGTGTTACGATCTTATTGACTGATGAGCTGAAGGCCAGAAAATTAACTCCGGATCCCAACATTGGATGGGCACATTACCGAGATTGTCAGCGCCAAGGTCAACAACGATATCTCTACAATTATCGATCCTAATACTGTTCCCGTTTTACTCCTGTGAGATCCACTGTGACTTCTCTCCTCACATCACATCTGACAATTAATTCACTACATGGTTGTCAGCATCGATTTGAGATTACGGTACCTAACTCTAACTGATATCGCAGCAGTGGAATGTCAAATTCTCCCAAAATGCAAAAAATACACAATAGTTAATGAGTCAAAGTAAAACGTGTTCCTCTCCTCCCTCAGAACCAATTTGTAAAAAAGTGACACCCCCATATAGTAATTACTGAAGGCTCCCTTAGTTCGAAAACTACGCAGTGCTATGGAAGGCCGACAACCCGGGTGCATTTAAATAATTTTAGGGACTGGAGACAAATTATAGGGAGGGGGTGTCACAAATTTCATGCAAGTGTTTGGGGAGGCCACTACTTTTTGTGCAATATTCTTTATCTTTTCTATGAAGAGTCACTGTTTCTCACTGAACTTTCTGATGACTCCATAAAAAAATATTAGAAATTTGAATACTCATTGCGATTTTCACTACTGTTTGGCATCAACAGACATTCTGTGACCGATCGAGGATTAGTGCAAAGTAGTATCATTCGTATCAGCAAACGAGTCAAAATAATATCATTTATTCAAATGATACGCCGAACTTTTCTGACATTTTGATTGACTCCATACACAAGTTCGAGTTACCTTGGACTAGTTGTCGAACTACCTGGAACGTCTTGAGCAATCTTCCTCCCGTCACCACATGGCTAGAAAATATATCAATTTGTCTGCTAGAACAAAATTCAAAGACCAATGACGTTTGGACGGTATCGGTATCAGAAGTTCGCTCTTTGATATGAAGGAAACTGTCATATTGCAGAACCAGTGTTTCAAGACATGTATATAGTATGCAAAATGTATGCAAGAAATAACTAGTAGTCTTGATTTTATCATTCCACCAGAATACCATACTCTCAAAACCACCACCGAGGGCGCTTTCCGAAATTCATAGACATTACCGTGGCCTATAAACTGCCGATATGTAAAACCCACCTCAACTACGTCTATTTTCTTGTAGTTATTCGGCAATATCATGAAATCTTCAATGAAGTAACATTGTAGAAATAGTTTACTTGAATATGCAAATAATATGTAAATTTTATTTTTACACTGATGTTGCAAGAGAATTGGAAAGCCTTGAGCAAATGAAATTGCAATGTATTTAAATGCAGATTGGTCAAAAAATTTCTATTGGTGTGGTCTTGTTGCTAAGCACATTTGTTTACATTTTTTGAATGTTTACTTGCTTGCCTATTAATCCGTTATTTTTATGATATACACCATCATTTGGCTGATGCTATGGGCGTGGTCTTGTTGCTCGCCATATTTGAATACATATTTACAATTCTGCAATATAAACCATAATTTGGATGTTGCTATGGGTATGGACATGTTGCTAGGCATATTTACATACATTTTTAAAATTCTTTATTCACTTACCTACCAATCCCTGGTGTTATCCTTGTAATATACATCATTTCACAGTTGCTAAGGGTGTGGGCCATGGTTGCTAGGGCCAGTTGTATCACAATGTTTTGAATAACTGCAGAATAACACCTCCAGAAACATCCCCACTAAGTTTCAGCCCCATTCATTGTGTAGTTTTCAAGATATGTTTTTGATCAAAATCGACATTTTTAGACTTAATTTGCATATCAACGATGGGATCATCATGTGGTGAATTCAACTTCATGAACACATCTCCATAAGCATTCCCCATTAAATTTCAGCCAAATGTGCTCAGTAGTTTTTGGATGATAGATTTTTTACCAAAAAAGACACATATCACTGATGGAATCATCAGGTCATGAACAATTAATCTTAAACTAAACACACCATGGATTCTCCTACCAAATTTCACCCAAATTTGCTCAGGAGTTTTGGAATTATAGATTTTTGACCAAATCACACACCTGTGAAACCCAAGGTAATATACATGCCACATATCATGGCAATTGGTCCAGAGGTTTTTGACTAAGTTGTTTACACACACACACACATCCATTCATTCAGACAGACTCTTTTCCGAGCCTATAGCACTACTGAACCTGTTCAGTTGTGCCAAAAATGCATACAAGAAAAAGTATCATTGACTTTCTACATTTCTCCAGATTATCCAAGAGTAGGCTATATTACATTCCCATTGGATACATTTTATCTAATCAAACACATACTAGTGGCAGTATTGTGAACAGTCAGTTTTGGACAGCAAGTTTCCCTGCTGAACTCCAAACATCAAGAATCTGTGCATGCTACATACCACATCACATCTTTGAAACATGACTTCATTTCTGCACATACTACAAAATGTTAATTTGGTAAAAATGAAGTGGCCTGAATGAGTTTCAAAACTGAACTCCAATGCTCAGTACCTGTAATAGCATTTTAACTCAAACTAGAGGGTCAGAATAGAACAACACATGCCACAAACAGTCAACTTCTTCTCATGTTTACCTATATTAATGCATCTTGTAGTGCGTGCAGCGGAAGTCATTGTATCAACCAAGAATTCAAATGTTTGCAATGTTTACGATGCACCTGGGTGGTAAAAGTGTAGTTCAGATATCAATAATTCCAATGGTATCAGTAATATAATCCGTGAATACTGCATACATATTATCGCATTAAGTTTTCTATAAATCATCTTTCAAATAAGACTTCAACATCATAACGCAACTCACAATATGTTTTATCTTGGTGAAAAATAAAGTGGGGTCCGAGGCAGGAGTGAAATGTACTAATGTGTGCTTTATTTCAACTGTGATATTCGTGTTCATTTCAGCATAACCATGGCAGTATTTGTTGCCACTTGGTTTTCATCTAAATTGTCCCCATTAATACATACACTACATCCATGGGTGGCAAAAAGACTTGGCTTTTTTTTAATAAGGAATACAAATGTAATGTCCAGTATAAAAAATGGATCAGAATACAGAAAAACATGGCTGCAGACTAAGTCATCTGGTTGGACTTCAAAAAATTAGGAGAACTCAAATTACAAAATGAGCACAGAATTGTACAGGTAAAATTGTAACGAACATGATTGTATCAACCATTTTTGGTGATCATGATGAAAAAGTCTCATCATTTTAGCCATGGTTCTTTTTTTTTGTTAACTTCTTTTTTTAAAATTTCTCTATACAGTTCTATAATTAACTGACTACTATTGAACCTTCAGGTATGTATTTCTAAGTCCCTGTAAACCACACCGTTGACTTTGTATTTTGCATAAAATATGCCAGTCTTCTCTGTCTTATAAAAAAATGTCCTTTTTTTCGGGAGAGAAGCTTCCAGACATCAAGAAAATGATAATATCCTATTGACTATCTGCTGCTATGTATTGATGATGATCATGATGATGATGGTGATGATAATGAAAGTAACATGTTGACACAACTAAGTTGCGGTCTACTGAACAACTGCTCAAAGGCTGCCACAGATGATGAAAGTATAATGTATTCACGCATCATGTTCGCTGGTAGACTCGTACATAAAGTTGACCGACGATGGCGTTTCGTTGATCTCCATTCCGTCACATGGTGCAATAGAGATGAAGGACAATCCACCTTGACTAGCTCTATGGTAGAACTTCATCAAATGCTACTACTGATGATGACAGTAACTCATCCATGAATCATGTTCAAAGGTAGATGACACATTCTCTAATGGTGGTGTTCCTTCAATCCCCCATTGCCTGTCACAAGGCGAAGAGGACATCAACAACGACCCCACCCCTGTCTTGTTCTACAGTAGAACAGTATCAAAAGCTGCTACAAGACTATATGAAAATAACATATTTATACACAGCATTCCACAGTAGAACAAATGGAATCCAAAAGTTAGCTCTACAAGCAAACTAAGGATGATACCAAAACCAATTTCTTACTTTTCCACACTTGGTGGTCACCATGATTGTTTTTTTTTTGTTTTTTTTTTGTTTTTTGCCTACTGACTGGGATTGTTGGAACTCAACCAAAACACTACAACATTTCTAACTTTATGTGCTCTTCCATGACTTGTGCTATATTCCTGGACATTTTAGTATATTTTACTTAATATATTAATAGCTGCTACATGACTTTATGGCCGCATAGTTCCCCCCCCCAAAAAAAAAAAAAATTAAAAAAAAATGATATACGTTATTTGGTGGAGTTCCAACAACAGATTTTGCAAGGTCAAGTACACCCCCCCAAATCTTTGCTCTACAGTCCCTCTTCAGAATAGATGTCACTTGTACCTCTGAATGTAAATGACATATGCAAATGAGGTTGCTTCCTGGTGGTATTCAGTATAAAATCCAACAGAGGCAAGGTGGCATAATACACAAGAGTCCTCTAAGTTGAAAATCTGCTTCCCTTTCCCCCATAAAAAACTTCATATATTTAGCATTTTTTATGTAAAATTTCTGCAAACAAAACAATCAATATTGCAGTTATTCATTTCGAGGGGATGATTTGCTTAACTCACCTATGAAAATGGTAACACAATGGCAGTGGTTGGGTTTGGGTAGACTTAAGAGAAAATGGCTGAGTTCATTTTTGTCATCAAGATTAATCAGCTAAGAAATGTCTGCTTCTGTACATACATCTATCTATACAAAAAAAAATATGTCTGTTGGCCCTTCCAAAATAACTTACATGACCAATAATGTAAACCCCTCCCCCCTCCCCCTCTTTGACCAATGGTTCTTTTTTATCACACTACAGCTGCATAATTGATCTAGGCAAAGGTACAATGGCTATTAAAACTCTGTAATAGTGTTATACAAGGTAACAAAATCTTGTATTGGCTGGAAGTGGAAAAAAACTCCTAATAGAACTGAAGACATGTTGTGACCACTATGTACCAGTACTATCTATCTATCAGGTTAAAGGTCAGGGCCTTGTGTCAAAGGTCAGATACTCCTCTATATTTGAAATCAGCTAGTTCTCACTAGCAACTTCACACTGTGTGATTGACAGTGTATAAACACTTTTTCACTGCCACTACAAAGCCTCAAAGTTTTATTTCCAGCACTCAGTATACACTATATACAGATCCGCCAATCTGTGCCTGTTAGCTGGCATGATTTGCATATGGCTTTTATTTCTATATAAGGAAAATAAAACCATGGCAAAAAACGTTGACTGGCTGCTGCTGCTGCTGCTCACTTGTGACTGTCCTAACCTTTGACCTGTAAATCTGTAGCCAATCACAAGCACCATTTTAAGTGTGTGCTCTCTGACCTGTAAATCTGTAGCCAATGGCAAGCACCATGCAATGTCCACAGCCAATTTAAGCATAGATTGGTAAATCTTTCCTCCTCTGTGTACCTTTCTAAAAAATTTGACGTAAAATTGCAAATTTGAATGTACAAAAAAAAGAAAAATTAACAGTAGCACTTTGGCAACTGGATAATTTTTTATCATATGAACATAAAAACTATAGTTTATATAATCTGACTGTACAATGATTGACAGACAGTTGACATTTAAAACAAAGAGAGCTGTTGTAGCTTGGCTAAAAACAAAGATGTTTCTGACCAACAAACTTTGACACATTTTCCAAAAGACAAAACAGTTCGATTTATAGCAAATGAAATAACTTATCAAATAAGAGCCCTCCTTCCTTTTACTGTTTTTCTTTATCTACATTTTCATATCAATACCTAAAACGGTTGCTTTTTGAGAAAATGTATCAAAGTTTCCCGGTAACAGCACCAACATTAAAAAAAAAAAATCATAATCACAAAAGATAAAATTCTATTGAATATTGCAAGTTGGACATTGCAAACCCTTGAAGCTCTAATAACTGTATATGCTAACTTTGCCTTGCAAGTTTGAGGAGTAAACTTCATTCTAATTTCTTTTGCTGAAAAACTAAAAGAAAACAGTTCTCTCACTCAGTTTGACCACCTTATGTGTCCTCAACTGCAATGAGATCTCTCTCACACATGCGCACACACACAGACACACATGCACACGCACACATGCACGCACATACTCTACAGTTGTTGCCGTGCGCAGCTCTGCTCTCCACATGGCTGTTTATTAGTAAACAGCAGGCGTGATTCCATCCCTTGGTAACTATTTCTTTTAAGTCAACATCATCAGGTAGAGAATACCCTGTAATGGGTAAAATACAGAAGACAGATGTCTATTCCTGTCGGCACCATGTGGCATCAGACCGCTTTGTGTCGACCGCCACAACATCCACACGCGACACCACATCTGTGGCAGGCTCGTAACGGGAAATAGCACCAAAGACAGGGTACCAAAAATGAGAGTGCTGCCAGTCCAGTCCATCTCTGGCAAAATTGTTCATCACTCGCGTCACACGAGCACGTGTCACCATAGTCACCATCAGCGTCCGACATACAGTAGTATAACATACATGACGCACAACTGACACAGCTGACTTTATTTATACACCGTCGCATTTCGTCAGGTGCATCGGGACAATTACCACATGGATTGTCTTCAGGATTGAAGATTTCATTACAATAAATACATCGTGCACGCTGTGTAAATCCATAGTCAGTCACTTTGTGCCTTTTATCGCCTAACAACGGTGGGGGTTGAGATGTAACAACAGGCGTTTTCTTAAGTTCACCCTCCTTCCATGGATCCGGCCTTATTGAATCCATAGTTGGGTAACTATATTCATGTATACTGGGGGCATTTTTCTGGAATTGCACGTAACAGTCCGACACTTCATCCCCCTGCTCCAAGTCCTTATCTTTGCCATTGCTAGTACTTCTGTCTCTAGCATGTTTCACCCAGATAACTTCTTGTAATGTTTGTGTGCTTTGTTGTGATTGTTGTTGTTGTTGTTGTTGTTGCTGATGTGGTACTTGTTTTTTTGTCGAATCCTCCTGTTTGCCATTACTTCCTGATCCAGTTTTGTTGCTGCGGGACACATAATGCACTCGATGAAGGTGGTGGTGGTTGGCATGGGGATGACTAAAGTGAAAGCCTACAAGCAAGGGGTCCCTGACATCACTCTGGCTACCATCATACCTGCTATCTGGACTGATTGGTTGTCCTGGCCCATGGCACTCTGGCAGTGAATCCAAAGACTGTCAAAAGACAAAACAGATTACATTAATCTTGTACATACATGGTCACTGCAAATCTAAGTGATTCACATACGCTGGCCAAGTCGTTCACTTGAAATGTAGCATACAAGATTTATATTGCCATTTCACAATATCTCGAAGTCATGGTCCCTGTAGCATCTACCAAGGTTCACATTACTTTAATCGGGACAGTCTAGCTCTCTCTCTCTCTCTATAGACAGTTGCCAAAAAAATTATGATGATTCAATAATTTATACTTGTGCTGACTCAATCAAATATGAACTGGGACTGAAACTCTTACAGAAATACTGCCACACCTGACCTAACAAGACAGGACACCATGCCAAATCTTCGAAGCAATAACAGTTCACATTGAATGAAGTGAACAACACAACATCATCTCAACGTAGCTCTACACTCAAAAAATCCTAACCCTAACGTCACCATCACCTTTGTTTTACTTTAGTTTCAAACTTAAAAATCCCTAACCCTAAAGTCACCATCACCTTTGTTTTACTTTAGTTTCAAACTTAGAAATCCCTAACCCTAATGTCTGCGTCTTCATTGTTTTATTTTAGTATCCAACTTGACTGGGGTTGGTCCAGTGCATTCTTTCATTTTACTGATGTAAGACCTGCTACTCTTCATAGAAACATGGCGGCCATGTCGTGTGATAAATTCTATACTTCTGACTCATCAGGATGCACTTTTCTTTATATTTCCAATAAAATTTTAATGTGTTCAATTCATTTAGAATTTGTCACAGTATAAATAGAGATATAGCGCCAATAAGTAAAGACAGTTATATCAGATCTGATAATAGCTACATTTCACATTCATCGGTAAATGTCTTCGACTTACAGTGAGAAGACCCCTTATCCTACTTGTATTTTCCTCGGCTGAATGAAGAAATATATTGCAGATTGTCAAAAATGTTCTAAGGAGAACACTTGATCATATCTGTTGCAAAGTACATCATAATTTCGAGTGATATCACCAGCCTACTTGAAGTTTTAATACTGTGTATGTTAAATATTATAGCAATGTAATTTGCTGTCACTGTTATTGTCATTTTATCCATGGATGTCCATTTGTAGTCTAGTGGGCTTTACAAGTTCAATTATTAGTTATTATATTAAGTATGGAGACGTTGTTGATACTTACAACAAAAACATCATCATCACCTATATCCGCATCCGTGCCTTGATTAAGACAGTTATCGGTTGAGCCTGAAATCACAACGTAAAAGATCACATTAGTCAACTCTCATCATTCACAAATACCACATATCCTATTTGTTTTTGTCACACTATATTTACCACTGCAATTCATGCTGAAAGTCTTTTTAAGAAAGAAAAAAAAAGTTAGCACAATATAAATGTTGCAATAGCAATGTTAAAATATTTTCTGCTGTTTGCTCATTATTGATTGGTAGATATCGGCACCCATTTACAGCCATGTTTCAAATTAGATTAAAATTTTAGTATGAAAAGTAAAAAGTTGGTCCTGAAAAAGAAAATGGTCCTATGCAATCCATACTGATGATAGTAGTAAACCAAGACCCTGGGTCAGAAACATTGAGGCTTCAGTGACCAACTTATTTTGTACTGCTCTTGATCAAAGCCTCAAGTTGGAGACTATGAAAAGGGCACTATGAATTGGAAACATTTTACACCCAATCTTAAAATTGTGTAACAAATTATTATTTAGCTAGCTAGCTAGTGAGTAAATGTGATTACAACTGCATAAGCATTGGCCTTATCCACCTTAGTAAATGTCTTTATCATTTTCCTATGATATCACAAATAGCACGGCTATCTCTGATTAAGGGGAGTCAGCGAAAAAGCTAGAATGTGGCATCACACAAACACATACACGATCATGATTAGCGTTACTCTACATGTAGGTATTGCTTTTTGAGGTTTGAATGTAGATAAAGATATGTTGGTAACTGGCTGTGAATGATGTGGGACAAAATGCCTAACCTTTCACCTCACCACCTATTGTTGGGACAGTGATCAGGAAATATGAAAAACACAAAACAGTATAAAAACAACTGATTGGCTAGGTATATATATATATATATATATGATGAAAAGGAAATGGCAAGATGATATAATACATAAATCACGGTACTTTTGCTGTAGTAGGAATGCTTGGATAATCATCAGTGGATGGATGGATGGATGGATGGATGGATGGATAGATAGATGGAAGGGAGGGGGGGAGGGAGTGAGGGATGAAGGAAACTTCACGATAACAGTGGATGGATTGAAAGAATCCAAAAAATTAGAACACAAAAAAGTTGTCACTTCATTGACTTATGAATGTCTGAAACGATTTAATGAAAAATGAATGGATGAATGAATGGATGGATGGATGGGAGGAGAGGTAGAGGGAAACATAAATAGATGAATATGTGATTCACATGAGTTTACAACTCCAAAGAATCTAAATGAATGAATGAATGAATGAATGGACAGATGGATGGATGGGGAGAGGGTAGGAAAGATGGCGAATATGGAAATTGAAAATGTGGTGTTATAACGCCATTCAAGTATATGAATGAATGAATGAATGAATGAATGGATAGATGAATGAGTGAGTGAGTGAGTGAGTGAGTGAGTGAAAGGATGCATGAATGAATGAAAGAAAAAAAAATGAAACAAGTCTTCATAGAAGACACAGTCTCAAATACTTTACTTCTATGTGATTGAATGGTGCCATGATTGAAAAGAAATTAGTGGCAACAATATAATACTAAAGCAACTGATGTGTAAGAAATGACTGGATTTGGATAACTGACCCTGATGGTCAGTAAGGTCAAAGGTCAAGATCTCAAAAGAAAGTTCACACATAATGATAATGGGATAGACACTTAAATGATGTCTCCATATATTGAGGTTTTAAGTTATGCAGTAAATCATGATTGTTCACTACAATACGGACTACAATATGAATATATTCACTTAAGTTATATGAGCACCAAACGTAATGTATGCATTATATTTCTCTTGTTCTGCATTACCTTTTAGACATCATTTTACAAGAAATTAGCCACATAAAAATGATACAGATTGAATGCAATGAGGAAGAAATAACATAAATTTTGACGACTGACCCAGATCAAGGTCAAAGGTTATTTTCTGATAAGAAAGTTTGAATGTGATTATATGGGGTTAGACACTTGAACGGACTCTATGTTCTTGAGTTATGCAAAAATAGATTGATTTGTTACTCCAAATATGATCACCATTTAGTGAATTGATATGTGCATTAAAAATAGTCCCCATGTATATCTTTGTTCTATAAAACTTGTGGCCATGAGTAAAAAGAAATTGGAAACAAATAAATACAACCAAGAGTCTGTGATAGGCAAGGAATAGCTCAATTTTCATGATTGACTGTAAAGGTCAAGGTCAATGTCTTACAAGAAAGCTTGTAGCTGATAAAAGGAGGTAAACACTTGAATGGCATCTCTATATCTGATAGTTTTTGAGTTATGCCTCAAACATTGATTTTTAACTACAAAATGGCCGCCATTCGATCAAATTTACATACGCCGCGAAATAAAGTGACATGCATATGTCCCACATGACAGTCACCTTTGTGCCAGGTTTGAAAGAAATCATATATTGGATGTGTGAGAAATAACATACTGCGGACGGAAGGGCGGACAGGAACTAATTGAAGTCTGAATGACAAAATGGCTGGATGGATGGATGGATGGATGGACAAACAGAAAGATAAAATGAAGAAATATGTGAAAGGCTGTACCGCCACTTACCACATGCAAAACATCCAAGAGTGGCCAGCAAAAAGAGAACACCAAGTGAAAATATCATTTATTAGTAGCTAGAATAATAACACATTGGCAAAAACATAGAATTGCAGTGGTACCACTCAAAAAAATAAACGTGTAATTGGAAAGTGAGGATAGAATTAACCAAAATGTGAAATTGTTAGTGTATGAGGTGAAATATTAACCAAAATACCCAATTGACATCATATATGGATCAGTGTCAAAATGAAGCCACCACAGAAACACAAGACAACATTTTGGGTACAATGTTTTCCACTTCAAATCAACAAAGTATTAAGTGGCAAAATGCTACGTTCAAAAGTAAACAAAGGTCTAGCAAAGTTTTTTAAAAACATTCTGAAATGTTGTTTGTTAAGATTTAATTAGAATATGTCACTGGATTTTTTTGTATACCTTTTTCATGTGCAATTATTTTTTTGTCATTGTCAAATTATAAAAGTTTGTACATTGTATATATTACAAGGTGGTACATATTGGATCATTTCCTTGTTCTGTCTTGAACTCAATGTACCAACTATTGATGAAAGGATCTTTTACCTATGGACTTTATTTCATATTCGATAATTATGCTCTATAAATTGATTGATCGAACGATTAATTGTTTTCAAGACTCTCGTGGCTTCCCCCTTTATAAATACATCCAAAACAGTAAACACTGAGTAATGAACTTTGACTAATAGTTGACACAGAATTAGAGACAGACAGACAGACAGCCAGACAGGCAGACAGACAGACAGACACACAGACAGACAGAGACAAACAGACAGACAGACAGACAGACAGACAGACAGACAGACAGACAGACAGACAGACAGACAGACAGACGAAATGTAATGCCTTTAACATCACTTTCTCTGTCAATTATAACACGGACTCAGACAGATATATCAACAGAAAGTAATCCCTGTAACATTATTTGCTGTTATGCTAAAATTATCACAGTATTAAAGAAATGACAATGGTATGATATCACAATACAGCAATACAGAAATTGCAACATTTCATAACTATGAGACATAATTAAGACTAAAAACACTCATTTGAAATCAATTTACAGTTACAGATCATTTGACTATCATTTGCCCACCTTGTAAAAACACACACAAGAACTTCTACAAACAAATGACTTTGCCAGCTGAGAGTGTTGTGGTTCAATATTGTGAGCTCAGAGCTGTCATATTGAACGAATGCTGACTTGGGAGTTCCTGATATTGATACTTATTCAATTTCATAACTGAACAGGAAACTCTCATAAACTTCTTACATATTATTCCCGAAGTGTTATTTTCTCATCAAATTTTACATTAGTGACAGACGTCCCTGATGGGAGTTAATACGTGGGTGGTCCACTACACTCAACTGTATGCATCACAACAAATCCGTGATTTCACCTTGTGATTTCATTATACCTTTTAGGCCTTCCCAACCTTGAAACCTTGTCTTTTATCTATTTTTGTTTTCCTACGCACTCAACCTGAGATTCTTGAGATAAATTCTCCCACTCCCACTATCACCTGACTATAACTACAGTAATAAATACATCATTCTTATTATTTCCATTATGATCTCTTAGTTCCTTTGTGCTAAACAAATTCTTGAAATCATCACCTTTAGATTTTTGTTTGTTTTATTTTTTAGATTTTTATTCATCACTTCATAACTATCAACTCATAATTTCTTTTAATAACATATAACATTTCCTCACCCTTTTTTTTTTTTAAATTTGTAAAATTTTGATTTGTAAGTATTGGTTGGTTTTCTATGACTACAAATGACTTTTAATGTTAGTTTCTCGTAACATTCCATAATATTTGAGTCTGCCATGAAGCCTGTTGGAAAGATTCATTTGAATTTTGATAGAAAAGACTGGAAAACACTGATATCCGGTTGTCAGTCATGGTAGCGAATCATAATTAAAGCAATACTAACTGCAACTGGAATATTTTTTTGAAACTGTTTAGTTAGATATAATGAACTTAATCGTAATAGCATACATCCTGAACAGTATTGAATTACCCGTGGGTAAATAAATCCTATCAAACTGAATTTTGGGTCCACACCGTAAAATTATCAACATGAACACAATCACGATTTCTACCTGTTACAGTCCTACGTATTGATAAAATTGACCTCTAATTAACCTCTAATTAATGTCTACTTATTGATATTCTAACAATTTTCAGTGAATATATTTTGGGTCGTCCGACCACAAAAATAATTTTCTAGTTACAACTAGTGCAGTTTCAAGTTCAGTTATGTTATGCTTTCCATGCAGTTGGACCCTTCTAAATGGCCTACTAGTTGTTGGGAAGTCAACTCAATCGAATTCTTAGTATGCTTTCCACACAGTTGGACCCTTCTAAATGGTTCAATAGTTGTTCACAAGCCTACTCAATTCCCCCTTTCCTTGAAATCCCAGCACTAAGAATTGTTCAGTTAGCTGCAAGTAATGAAGTTAATTAAAGGAAGTTAAAATCTCATGGTATATGAAAATGAATGAAGGGTACAAACCATCCATGAGGTCCTCGATGGCTCTCTTCACACCCCTATCAAAAGCCCTAGCATCGGCTGTACTTTGAAATGTCAGACCAAACCGTTTGTCATCCATCTTCCAATGGTGAAAAGTTGGGTTCACTTTGGTGTACATTATATCTTTCCTCAGCATGCATTCCAATACCACCTGTAGCAATTGATAATGCAGTTAATTGCTTGTGCCACCATTCACAATGTTACAGTCCAGTTTGGTGTTTTGTTTCATCGACTAGGTCCCTACCTTCTATCTGTGTATGTTTATATCTATAAAGCTCACTACATTTTGATTGGAAGGTGTATGTATGCCTACTGGGAATACCACATCAATAGAGGTTCACAGATATGAATTAAGTTCAATACTTCCAGAATACTCTGTAGGAATACAAGTTCGCACCTGTAGAACATCCCATATGAATATAGATTCATACCTGTTGAATACCCAATAGCAATACCAAGGAATACATGTTCTTACCTGCAGAATACCCTGTATGAATACTGTAGGATATCTAATAGGAATACCCAAGAATACAGGTTCATACCTGTAGAATACCCTATCTAAATACTGTAGGATATCCAATAGGAATACCCAAGAATACAGGTTCATACCCATAGAATACCCTTTATAAATACTGTAGGATATCCAATAGGAATGACCAGACCAAGAACACAGGTTCATACCTGTAGAATACCCTATATAGATACTGTAGGATATTCAATAGGAATACCCAAGAATACAAGTTCATACCCATAGAATACCCTGTATAATACTGTAGGATATCCAATAGGAATGACCAAGAATACAGGTTCATACCCATAGAATACCCTTTATAAATACTGTAGGATATCTAATAGGAATGACCAAGAACACAGGTTCATACCTGTAGAATACCCTATATAAATACTGTAGGATATCCAATAGGAATACCCAAGAATACAGGTTCATACCCATAGAATACCCTTTATAAATACTGTAGGATATCCAATAGGAATGACCAAGAACACAGGTTCATACCCAAAGAATACCCTGTATGAATACTGTAGGATATCCAATAGGAATACCCAAGAATACATGTTCTTACCTGCAGAATACCCTTTATAAATACTGTAGGATATCCAATAGGAATGACCAAGAACACAGGTTCATACCTGTAGAATACCCTGTATGAATACTGTAGGATATCCAATAGGAATACCCAAGTATACAGGTTCATACCCATAGAATACCCTTTATAAATACTGTAGGATATCTAATAGGAATGACCAAGAACACAGGTTCATACCTGTAGAATACCCTGTATGAATACTGTAGGATATCCAATAGGAATACCCAAGAACACAGGTTCATACCTGTAGAATACCCTTTATAAATACTGTAGGATATCTAATAGGAATGACCAAGAACACAGGTTCATACCTGTAGAATACCCTATATAAATACTGTAGGATATCCAATAGGAATGACCAAGAATACAGGTTCATACCCATAGAATACCCTTTATAAATACTGTAGGATATCCAATAGGAATGACCAAGAACACAGGTTCATACCTGTAGAATACTGTGCATAAATACTGGAGGATATGCATAGGAATACCAAAGAATACACATTCATAGCAGTACAAAAAGGTACATACAGTAAGTCTAACATGAATACCCTATGAATACAGATTCATATCTGTACAGTATCCAACAGCAATCCTAAATGAATAGTCAGCAGGAATACTTTACAGAGTCAACCGATAACCCTGTAGGAATTATAGATTCATACCAGTATGATATCCAATAGCAATCCTATCTATTCAGGAATACAGGTGGATATCAGTAGAATACCCTGTGGGAATACAGGTTCATACCTGTATGATATCCAATAATAATTGTATATGAATAATACAGGCTGATATCGGTAGATTACCTATAGATTCATACCAGATTGATATCCAATAGCAATCCTATAAGAATACAGGGAGATACTGGCAGAATATCCTGTAGGAATACAGGTTCCTATCTGTAAGATATCCAATTTAGTAACCCTATAGAAATAAAGGCCAATATCAGTGGAATACCTTGTTGGACAGTCACATCTGTACATGATATCGAATAGGAATACCATGAGAATACAGGTTTCATTCATACCCGCACAGTACCCTTTAGAAATACAGTCTTGTACGTGTTGGATATCCAATCGGAATGCAGGATCACATTTATATCATCTCAACTGACATCCCTGAAGGGGCCTCTCTGTAATATGACAGGCGCCCTCACAGGCAGCTAAATTTCTCTACTCTAAGTTTAGTGCATCTGTATAGAGAGCATGTCTACTTACCGTCTGATCTTCAAGCGCCTGTCCATAAATAAGATATTCATTTTTATGTGTTACATCATCACGTGGAAGTTTGTAGACTCCAACAACACTAAGAGCTCCCCCTGCCAGTGGTGACCAGCCACCCGTTGAATCATCCCGTGCCATTACCAAAGCTCTAACTCGAACCACATAACTATCACTGTAAGAGGGAATAAAATTAAAATTAGTGAGACCTGCAATTATTAAAAGACACAACTTCTGTTTGACATCAAATGTGATATGATTCTGCACTTTGCTTTCCAAATTCAAATTCACTGTGAAAATCAGGATCATTTGTAACTAAGCAACAAATCCGCCACAGTACAAGGCTGTAGTGAAAAGGAACTTTATTTTCACAGTGTTGAAGATAGAAAGTAGTCTGTCTTATGGCAATCAGTTTTGTTACGAGGCAGAGTTCAGTCCAACCACAAAATGCTGTAGTACGAGCGCGTCTTCACGAATGAAAATGGGTTTGTACATATAAGTGAACACAAGACTACTGTTAAGATCAAAATGTTTTCGTTCATTTCCTGGCACGACTCCAACACCACGCCAGTCGTGCTCTCCTCCTGATTAAGACTCGTGTGTGAAGCCAAAACATTGAAATAAAGATCTCAACAGTAGAAGTCATGTCCTGTTCACTTACAAAGCCAATATATATTCATCCTTTTGTACCACGGTTTTGAAATACTGGTACCGTAACCGAACGGGGTACATTGTATATGTAGCATAGTTTCTCACAAATTGTGTTTGTACATTATGATTTATGATGGAAAACCCTGCCTAGCAAAATGACTAGGGAACCCACCAACACAGGAATTAAACTATAGATACATTGTATACATGTACTATACCATGCATACATGTATGAATCTAAAGAATGTTAAGAAAAACACACTCATGTACCTTGTCAATTCATTGCTAAGGTAAACATACACTTCAAATAAGTTACATTGAATACAAGTAAAAAAAAGCAGGCCAAATATCTAGAGTGTTGTGCATGACAGAATGTCTGTTGTGTTTGCATGTGGAAATGCAATGTGTGTGTGTGTATGTATGTGTGTGTGTGTGTGTGTGTGTGTGTGTGTGTATGTGTGTATGTATGTGTGTACATATGTACGTACGTACGTATGTATGTATGTATGTATGTATGTATGTATGTATGTATGTATGTATGTATGTATGTATATACAGTAAATTGCAATGTTCATTTTACAAAGACTGTAACAAACTCTACAGCTACGATACTGTGGTAGTTTGGGGTTCTTTTAATATGTTGGTTTTTTTATTCAGAAATACATGTAAATAGTCCAGTAAGACTGTACTACAGATGTTAATGTTGTGCAAAAGCATTTTTTACATCTGACATCTCTTCATATATTTAGAAAGTTCATTTATCCATTTGTGTCTGTCAACCCCTTTATCTCCTTCCCAGTTACACCTTTGTGAGAAAATTCAAAGTACCCAATGTTTGTAGGGATGTGCAAATATCTACTTTGTACAGAGCGCCACCATTGACATGTAAGAGAAATGTATGGTAGATACCAAAAATCAAAGTTATAATAAGTAAAGAAATGACATTACTTGAAAAGTTTCAAACTCTGTTTAGTAAGGGTGTAGTACTATAACGGACCACCATTTCTTACGATACTATCACAGATACACTAATGACTATGTGAGTCTAAATCACTGGCTAGTGCTTTTGTACAATAACATCTACAAGACTGAGCCTCTCTTGCTACATGTACATGTACATGTATGATGTGGTTCGGGTTGTATTTACTACATTGTATATGACTGACATTATTAATAAGCCCAGTTCCAATAAGGATTAAAACCTAGGTGTGAAAATTGTTAATATATGGCACAGCTACAGAAAAAAGTTGATCCAGAACAAAAGAATGACCCTTTACAATCTTTGTGGCTTCACTGTGATAAGATATCAATGTGACAGACCAAGAATTGAAACAGAAAATTTTAAAATCAGTCTGGAAATGGCCTTGAATACATATTTTCATTCTCTTGACATTGTTGACTCGTCGTATTGGACAAAATCCATATTGGTTGGAAGTAGGTCAAATCTTGACATGAAATATAACATTTCATTCTGCTATGAATGACCTTTTACTCAGTCTTATAAGCTATATATATGATTGTTTTGACTTCTCATATCATACTATGACACACTGTGGTACTGTGTGCTGTGAAAACTGAAGCACACTATGACACACTGGTACTGTGTGCTGTAAAAACTGCAGCACTCTGACACACTGTGGTACTGTGTGCTGTGAAAACTGCAGCACACCAAGACACACTGTGGTACTATACATGCACATGTATATGCTGAAAAGTTTCTGATGTACACTACGACACACTATGGTACTGTATGCTGTGAAAATGCTGCAGCACAATATATGACATACTGTACGCTGGTAAAACTGCAGCAAACTATGACAAACTGTGGTGTACTACATGCTGTAAAATTTCTCAAGTACACCATGACCAGGGCTCGAAATTCGTTTTTTTTCATGGTAGCCCAGGTGGGCTACCATCATTTAAATTTGGTAGCCCGAGAGCAGTGATTGGTAGCCCATATGCATACATTCCTAAATTAACGGTGTTTGTATATATATGTAACTATATGATGTATTGATTTCGATGATTGATTGAGTCACGTTAACGCGTTATGTGTGCCATAAGCAATTTTTGCATGTATGTGTCTGGGGACGTGTCATAAAGAGGGGACATGTGAGGCTTACTGTTAGCAAACAACGTACGGTTATTATTGCAATGAAGAATAAGCCATCTAGTCCCAGTTCTTACTAGTAACTATTAGCTAAATCTCTTGGTGCAGTGAGACCTGTAAAATTTGAATATGATTCAACGTATGGAAAACGTATAAACAGTTTCATAAGCCCCATGGCCATTTCCTGATGTGGAGACTACGTCTTGGGTAGTTTAGAAACTATGTTCTGTTATCATTATCTATCCACGTGATTGGTTACTTATTAACAGACGGGTTAGACAGGTTTTGTATCAATACATGACGGCCATTACGGCAAAGGCCCAGCTTCCATTCATGGGCGAAGAGATAATCAAACAGAGTCTAAGACCACATCGGCAGACGGTCCATGCTGAAAACTTCACTCAGATAAATTCAAACCATCACGTCACCATTTCATTCTCACTAAAACTTCAACTGTGGACTTTCGTTTGGTAGCCCATCAGCAGTCTTTTCGGGCGACTGCTCATCCGGTGATGAGGTTGTTGTTGATTTTTTTCGAAAGTAATTTAAGAGACTCATTAGAGAGGTTTAGATGCGCGTATGTACGTGTGTTCTATACGTGTAGCGTCATAGTCACGTGATTCGAAGCAACTCAGGCGTTCTGTATCAAACGACGCTACGTCAAAATGGCGGTCTACACGTAGCTGTAAATACGTGTTGAGTTTTTGTCATTTTCTTCGATTAATTGGCGTATTTTTTATATCAACGTTCGGAAGCGTAACGTTAAACTAATTGTTTGGTTTTTGGTTTGGGTAGTTGCAAGTAGTTGCAGGAAAAATGGCAAAACTACGGACAAATTCAGAAAACAAAGACGTGTCTGGCCTTCTGGAAAGAAGATGTCAACACAACGCGCGCGTTCACTTTCCACTGTTTTTCACGTTTGTGTTTAGAACGCATAACTAAACACAATTTTGTACGCGTCATTACTTGTACGCCTGCACTATCATGCTCCCGTAGGCGTACGCGTTCGAACGTGTATCTAAACCTCTCTAATGTGCCAGACGAAACGTCAGTTTTGATATTAGCGGCGGGCCTGTACGGCTGTGATAAATAGGCGCAATTTTATCAAACATGAACACTGAATGTAGGAACTTTTATTAAAAACTTATTGTTACATTTCATGCAAGTTACGTTGTCACAGTGAACGCGTGCTAGTAATCAGCTGGTATGTTCGTCCGTACAACACACACGCGGCCGTGCATGCGTGTGGTAGGTCATGGACTGTGTTGCCATGGTTGTATTGTTGACAATTTTGTTACATTTTATATAATTTTTAAGACCACGTACGTACACATTGGTATTAAGACGCGTTGACGTTCGATGTTCAGCGGGAACGTATTGTGTTGGTTATATTAGCGACACGACAAAGGCCTGACATGTCAGCTTACTGTTTACGTCGGTAGCCCAAGTGGGCTACCAAATACGAAAAGTAGTAGCCCCGTGTCAACATTTGGTAGCCAAATGACACGGGGCTACCATTAATTTCGAGCCCTGATGACACATTGTGGAAAAATATGCTGTAAAAACTCTGCAGCACACTATGACATAGTGTGGCACCATACGCTAGAAACACACTACTATACAGCTTTACACTGTGGTATTGTATGCCGGAAACAACTCATCTTAGTAGTGTTTTTGATAAGGATCACAAGTGGGTAAAATTTACCCATTTTAAACCATATTCTCCCTACAATTTTTCCCTTACCAAATCCTGCTCCTAGAATTGAAATATCCGTAGTGTCACCATAGTTTATTATTTCACACGCAAAATAAGATCACATTGATAGATGTACATTTTTTTCTACATTGTAATATGCAAATAAGGTGCAACAGATATTCAAAGTACACAAAAGACACCAGGTACAAGGCACAACGAATATATTCCACAATTCCTGCATTTCTTTCATACCTACACATTTTTATAGGGGAGTGGGGGTGGGGATGCAGCATTGGCAAATATTTAAATCTAATGGTTCTTTTAATCAAAATTACAAGTCTCTACACTTTCTGTACCAGAGAGACAAGAAAAACACCAAATAGACAAACCACCATCCACCCACATCCACACACATGATACACATTACACACGCACACACATCACTCCCACACATACATGTACACTCCCACATGATACACTCACACACACGCATCACCAGTGTGCCCTCCTCTAACCCAATGTATGTACACCACCGACGCACACAATTTCTAGTGATGCACCAAAATTTGGTTTTCCCTATCTCTTACTATATGGTGACTCACAAGATTTGCCAGTTTTTATCATTTTGACTCACACCAACAAATTTGGCTATCATTAGATGGCACACTGCACATCACATAAATACATGTAATACACACATACATACATACATATACACACACATACATACATACACACATACATACATACATACATACATACATACATACATACATACATACATACATAAATACTTATGTATGTACATACGTACGTACTTCTGTGTGTGCATTCATGTGTGTACGTACATACTTGTGTGTATGTGTGTGTGTGTGTGTGTGTGTGTGTGTGTGCATACAGACGGTCAGACACATGGTTAGACAGAGACAGACAGACAACACACAAAGGAAGATAAAAAGAAGCTAATTTATCAAAAAGGGGAATACTGACATATACTTGTTGATAAGTAAAATGAACTGGTACTGACAGTGTACGAAATAGTGAAAGCTGATTGATTTGGGAGGGTGATTTAGAGCGACAACATATCCGATGACAATCTTGATGTTCAGGAATGGTGTAGAGAGACAATTAGTGATCATAAAGGTGATAGAGAGATCATTTTATTCATCAGGGAATGGGAAGGGGGTGAGGGTAGGGAGAGATCTGATCAGAGTGGGTACCACACAAATATAATCTTGATGATCTGGGAATGTAGTGACAGGGAACGGACTTGTTGATTTGAGAAAGGTGGCAATGAGAAAATCTCCTTTTTCTAGTCGGAAAAGAGTCTTGTTAATCAGGAAAGATGATACAGAGAAGACAATGTTGTTTATGGAAGTAAATATGAAGACACCGTGTCTTGGAAGGGGAGTGGTCTCGGGACAATCTCCTTGCCAGAGGATAGAGTACGCATGAACACTGACTGTTAGTGTAAGAGTCAAGCATACATGCATCAAAATACTTGTGACCGGGTAAAAAGTTGCCAATGGCTCAAAAATTTACCAAAAAATGAACGAATTATTAAATATTCTTCTCTGTTATACCTCCATTGAATGATCATAGGCTAGCTATATCCATTTGTGTTTGTCTTGTTAGGGAAACGAAAAAAACATGTTCTTACTGAGACAGATTTATCATGGCTGTACGGATTATGACAGTATTTGGAAGACATCAACCTTACAGTACATGTGTACGTATGTCAAATCATCCCACAACCTCTCACAAAACACAACAATTTATGAATTATCAGCCCAACGGAATAAGCAGGTTTTGCTCATTAATTGGTATAATAATTGTATAGTATTTTTCTCTTTTGCATGGTAATGAGGTAATCATTGAAGCATCTGGATTCCATACTTGAAATTATTGAACTTCCTGTCGAGTTTTCATATTTTAGAAAAATTGTCATAGGACTTCAAATTACTATTACCATACAAAATCTTACAAAATTACAATTTGCAAATTATCAGATGTACGAAATCAAAATATTTTTGCTCATTAGTTGGAACAACAATTGTTTTGTTTTTTTTACCCCTTTGCATGTAATGAGGGAATTGTTGCAGCAACTTGATCCCACTCAAATTTATTAACTTTCATCAAAAATTAAAGATTGTATAATTTAAAAAAAAATAAAATTATAGGATTATCACAGTGAATATACCTTGTGAACATCTAATGATATACATGTAAATCTGACACCCCCATCTCCCCCCCCCCCATCTCTCCAATCCCCTACCGAGCAAGCATGTTTCAGAACATGTATGGAAAACTGCCATGTGTTGACACCCAAACATATCTATGTGTACAACTGTTTTTAACATCTATCAGAAAATGTTAAAAACAAGAAAACGTTAATACCAAATTAAAGAATAGAAAAGTAAACTAGAGATTGAGTTAGTTTCTTTCACATTTCTAGTACTAAGTGTAAGTGTGCACGAGTATATAGTTTGTTCAATGCGCTATTCTTGCATGCATAATTACTCATTATGGGCACATGCAAGGGAATAACACTACCTATTATTTGGATTTGGGGACTGACAAGGAGCAATACTTGGAATTTCACAGAACATCTATGATTTCAGAATCTGCTAAAGATATATTTTTTATCCAATTTCTGCTCACTGTCCTAACCTACAAATCAACAGTACAGTGTGAAAAGGCCATTACACTAATTGCTTGCCCTTACATACTCAATGCATGACATGCAGGAAAAAATAAGAAAAAAAAAATAAAATAGATATTGAAATTGTATCACTCATTTGACATGCCTAACCCACTCCGTATAATTTTCCCCATTTTTTGGGATTTTTACGCAATATTTCTGCCATATTTTAAACCTGTAAATGGAAGAAAATCAATTTTGGAATAATATCTGCCATACGCTGGCCTCCTTTTTGTATAACCCAAGATGCCCCACAAAACTGTGTCACATCGACTGTCTTGTAAGACACTGCACTCCCTCATACAGACCTCTCTCTATGAAGCTTATGATGGGATCACTTACAACAGACGTTCACTCTTTCCTTTCACTCTCTCGCTTTCTCGTTCACACTTTTTTTTCATTTACAATCCAATTTTTGGATCTTTGAACGTCGATTTTGTTTCAGGTTCAACCACACATGGAACCTCTACATGTATCTTACTGTTCACATGTTGTGAGTCAAAACTTGTGTGAAAATCTTGAGGACCATAACAGGACAGTCCACAGTAGTAATTGAGAGGAAAAAAAAAATAGACACAGGATTACTTAGATCCAAAGATGACACTTCTGTCCAGTTCAAAAATACCCTTACAGCTGAACTCAAAACATTTTGTGTAATCGTGGCGTTGTCAGGCAATTAAAAACTTTCTGCTCTAGCAAAATAAAAATCCACAATAAATCACTGTGTCACCCACACAACAATCATCAACACATACTATTCTGGGATGTTTATTTTTATTTATTTTTTACTGACGTGACTATATAATATTTCAAATAACCCTGTATAATTTTGAACTTTTGATCTCTATCACACATGTACATAGTTCAATTTCGACCAAATTATCTGGAATCAAATTTTTAACTTTTAGCATCCTTGTAGTTGTACATATATCTTCTTTTCTATAAAAGTTCACAGCAAAGAGGTAGAACCATTCTGACACCATCGACATACACAATTATGTGTATAATTACTGAAACTCATTCAACATAGTTTTAGCAAAGGGGGTGGGGAACATATCATTTAATATTTGTAGAAAAAGAAATAGTCTTGGTTACATTATTGTATTTACTAATGACACAATTTTCATTTTATTTCTGATCAATAATGTAGGGCACTAGGTGTACGTTTGTTTGTTTGAACTAAACACCAGACTACATACATCCAATCTGTATACAGTCAAAATGGGGGTTAATGGCACTGAAGCCCAACTGACAGTACATGTTGTATTTTGATCTGGTTCATGATTAGAGAGAGAGACCTCACTGCTATGTTGACTTAGTGATTATCTCTATCTGATGAATCATTAAATGATCATGTTCTTACTACATTTTGAACTTAATTCTCTTAATTTTCCACAACTAAGTATGGGTAAATTACGCAAATTGAGTTGGTACAAACACAGTCCAAATTCTTTTGGAAAATTTGGTGTGATGTACGAAGGCAATTGATATCCTTTGTGATATCTTTTCAGTCAAATGAGTGGATGACTTTACATAATCAATTATTTGATTTGCATATTGACTTCTGAACTGATCTATCATGACGAAGACTTTTTTATCATATGAGTGGAAAACTACATTTTCAATTGGCTAATTTGCATACAGCCTTCTGAGCTGATCTCTTCTTCTGAAGACTTTTTATCAATGAGTGGATGACTTTACATAACCAATTAGCTACTTTGCATATATGGACTTCTAAGCTGACTGGTCTCGCATAAAGACTGATCAAATGAGTTGAAAATTTTACATTTTCAATTGGCTAATATGCATATGCCTTTTGAGCTGATTGATCTCTTCTGAAGACTTTTTATCAATGAGTGGATGACTTTACATAACCAATTAGCTACTTTGCATATGGACTTCTAAGCTGACCGGTCTCTCATAAAAACTTATCAAACGAGTTAAATTTTACATATTCAATTGGCTAATATGCATATGGCCTTCTGAGCTGATTGATCCCTTCTGAAGACATTTTTATCAATGAGTGGATGACTTTACATAACCAATTAGCTACTTTGCATATGGATTTCTGAGCTGACTGGTCTCGCATACAGACTTATCAAATGAGTTGAAAATTTTACATTTTCAATTTGGCTAATTGGCATATGGACTTCTGAACTGATTGATCTCTCAGGACTCCTTATAAAATGAGTGGGAAACTAAATCAATTAGTTAATTTGCATATGAATAACTGGACAGATTGATAGAAGCAATCTCTATTCCACAACAGCTTGTTCTTTGGTGATCCCTTGTAATGACTATCAAATAGGTGAGAAACTTTACATAATCAAACAGCACATTTGCATATGGACAAATAATTGACAGAATCAAATTCATTTGAACAACAGCTCATCTTTGGTAATCCCTCCTATAAAATGTTGCCATTTAATGCACTTGCAACAATTTCGTAGCTTTCCAAAGTTTTGACACAGTATTTTGCATAATGAAAGTTTGTATGTCGTGAAAGTTCATAAACACACTAGTGCACACACCTACAATGCTAGTATGTTCCTGTGTACATTGTCAACAGAAAGCAGAGACTGGAGCAATTGTCCTTCGTCGGTGGGGGGGGGGGGGGGGGGGGGGATATCACTCACTATAAATACCAGCTGCTATTGCAATGTCACACAATTAAATGACTGGCAAGTCCATCATTGCCATCAACCTACATCATGATTTTTGATTGCGTATGTACAGCAAGTTGAACTTTACCTCTTTAACACAACCATGGTTCAACATTCCATTGTTTATATTATTAAGAAATATTAATCCCATCAGCTGGCCACAATTTTTCAATACAAATGGGGCCAGAAGTACAACAAAGTTTGGGGTGTTTTTTTAGTTGTACTTTTGCACCTAAGAATCTTGGACAAAGCTGTGATATAACAATGAAATTCCTACATTTGCAGCTCAAACACAATAACAACGTCTTTCCCGGCTAAATTTCCATATGACCACAGACATTTTATTTGTGCTGTTTGCTTTCGTAAAATTGTTTGTTACATCTTGGAGTCATTATGAATTATACAGTGAGTGACGTTTAGCATGAACTGTGACTGGTTATGATCATGACATGATTGGTTTATTAACCCCTTTTCCTACCATAGCTCCCATCTGGTCAAGACAATAATATTTATATCCATTTTTGTACCCTTCAGAGCTAGAGATTCCCAATGAAATGGCTGCCAAGGGTTTTAACCCTTTCACCACCAGTACCCGGTATACTGGGACACGCTAGGGCGCCCACCAGAACCCGGTATACCGGGATGCCAAAGTTCATTCCCCTATCTTGCTGTAAAACCGTTCAACGGCAGCTATTGCTGCAAAATTTGCTGCCATAACTAGTTCCACACATGCGTATTAGCCTTGTTTTTATATTTTATAGCCTGCCATGTTGAATGTAAGATAGTGAACGGTATCTAGAGCTACGATCAAAATGACGAGCGATCGTAATTTTATGTGAGATTTTCGCCCACAAGATCGAATTCAAACATGGCGGATATAAATAACGGCTCTCATAACATGGTCTACAACATAAATTATGTCACTGTCTTTGGATATTCCGACTGAATTTGACTCGAAATACATCATTGAATACACGTATTTAGCTGTGGGAACACATTGTACTTGTGTGTAAGCATCAAATTCCTGCTAAGTCCGTGTGAGCTGCCGGCGGCAGTTTGTTGTTAAATTTTTGAATGTCGGCAAATTTACGCAATCTTGTGAATTGTGAATACTAACGTCTTGGTTGTAATTTTTGGCTATAAAATGGATTATTTTGGTTTTATTTCTTTTGTTACGTCTCAGTAATGACTTGTATTTGTACTAGCTCAGCGTGTGAAGGTCAGTGGAGGGAAATTTGTGCACGATACGGGCGATTTTACGAATCAGATTTTTTATGTGCGTTTTTCAACGTAAAATTCAAATTTCAACATCGCCGAAGCAAAATCTGTCTCCCCTAATGTAGCTTACAATGTAAATAACGGAGCTGTTCGTAGATATTTCCACTCAATTTTGACTATGGATACGTTGTTTTATACAAGGAGATGGCTGAGTGAACTCAATGTAGTATATGTAAGGATCAGATTATCATAACGTAACTTCAAAGTTCCGACTGCATATTTTTTTTGTGGGTACAGCATGTCAGCAAAAAGCGCCACTTTAGCGTCTGATTCAGACTCGTATACTACCAACTTGTGGACATTTTTTACTGATTTTGAGCATAAATTTGGTGATAATTTTTTGTTGTTGTGTCAAATAATGATATATAATTACACAAACTGATTTTCAGAAGGTATTGGTGCAACGACTTCAGGTATTTTTGTCCCTTTCATTGCCGGTGCAGGACTGACTATTGCATCGTAATCAGATTAGAGAGCCGTAATTTTTTTTGTTCAAATTTAATATGACTGAAAATAACATTTTCTGCCAAATTTTCGCCGATTTTTACCATTTAACCAGTATACAGAATTTTGTAGACACATAAATGTTGGTATTTAGAATTTTGTTTATAATATAAATGTTTTGTTTATTTGTGATGTGTCAATAAATAAACAACACATTTTTTTTTACCAATATTTACAACATCGTGGACATGGTTGTGATCTGCTATAAGTTTATTGGTCTTAATTGTTTATTGTGATTGGTTATCTCTTATTCTATACTTTTGAAGACTTGTGATTGGCTACTTATTACTTCTGAAGACTTGTGATTGGCTACTTATTACTTCTGAAGACCTGTGATTGGCTACCTTGTACTTCTATACTTTTCAAGACTTGTCGTCTACACTTTATTTCTTCTTCTTCTTACTTCTATACTTATGCAGACTTGTGATTGGCTACTTTTTACTTCCTCTATACTTTTGAAGACATGTGATTGGCTTCTTGTTTATCATTCAGTGTACATTTGGAGACTTGTGATTGGCTGTCCTTTAAAGCTACTGACAGTACTGTACACATCTGACAGATACCAGTTTTAATGACCACATAAGTAATCACCAACTTTGTCTAAAATTTGGAAAAATCATTCTTGACTTTGTCCACTCTATAAATGTGCACGTCAAATTAATAATAGTAAAGATTTTACAAGCATTAAACTACTCCCACAGCTACTACTACATACCCTAGCAGCTAAGAGTGAAATGCAAGGTATTGATACACTACAGGTATATAACTTTACTTTCAAATGCTTCATACTACAGCAGAGGTAACTGAAACCCTTCTCATTTACCTGTACAGCCGATTTTGACCAAACTGGTGTCCCTTTCTGTACATCCAGTCAAACAAGGTACCACCAGAGGGCAGTGTGTCGATTCGTTGTCATTTGCATCTCAAATCCAATCAAATTATAAATTCATAAATTTGTATTTACTCATGACAATTTGCTGATTTGTTGTCCTTCTCGCATACGAGTACAAACTATTTATCAATAACATTACAATATCTAACCTTCACTATTTTTGTCCCATCTGTGACAGTTAATACAGTTGTTATGACAACAAACTGAAACACAGTGTTACTTCAGGTTTGGTAATTTGATAACAGTTACAATTTTTTTCACATTATGCTAAAACTTTCCTAAATGATTGTCTCAAAGATATTCATCAGAGAATTCATAAACTGTGACTACTTTCAGTTCTTGGTGAGAAAAGGGATGTATTCTCACTAATACATCCATGGTGAGAACAACAGAGTACAAATTACCTGAACAAACAAATTCCTTGAAATGGTATATTAATAGCAGTGATAGTATTGTCCAGCTTGACAAGGTCATTAAGACCTCATAACAAAGGTACATTGTTATTCAAGTGAGTGTCCTTCTACTGACTCATTTACTGTCTACAAAATTCACTTTACTATTGATATAAAGAACTCAGACGTTTGACAAAGTGTATCAATGACATTCCAAACTCATGATTGTTGTAGCTACACCATTCCTCTAGCCACTTTCGCTTTGTGAGGCTTTTACATGATGATGTTGGAGTCCACTTCAAACCACATATTATTCACACGTTAGTTCAAAACCACAACCCATTTCCTATGGATAATATAGTCATGTGTGTCCTCTAATGAAGGCATTTTTTGTTGTGGATCAAAATAAAGAATTTTGGTTTCCTAGTGAGTTGCCACTGGATAAGGCGATACAGGGACCACTAAATGTTGGCGTATTACAAGAAACTGTTTGTACACCAGTGGCATATCAAACTGGTTTACAGGACTAGAATTTAGAAGTTGTCAGGGACGATGACTACTAAACATTGCATATAGGCTATCAAATTTATATGGTGATAATCTGGAATGGAAGCAAATAGAAAATTATGACTGAAACAGTTCACTTGGATAAACGTGACTACCAAGTTTAGAAGTTAAATAACTTCTAACCCTGCTTTATTGTACAAACCATATACTTTCACTCGTTAATTACCAGAACATCTCACGAGTCACACGGAGGCCTCTTTTGGCATCACAACCTTCTGAATTCTCCTGAATATTTCAGTTAGTTGCACTTCAAGTGTTAAGTGTTATGTAACTGGTCATCAAATCAATTCATACAAATTGGACTACTGGCATTATAATTTCGCTTTTCTTACCTTTTCCTCTTCAAAGAGGCAAAGCTGCTAAATGGTTCTTTTCAGACCACTGTTGGCCTATAGACCGACTAGCCTTCTTGTCAGATTCAATGAGACAGATACATGTACCTATGTGGGTCACAGCTGCTACAGATAATTAAACTTACAACTTAGTACAATTTAGAATGTATTGTTTGGAGAATACTGGTCACAACGCAGTGGTACCAGTGTATACATACAAGACAAAACTAGCGTGGTATGATGCCATAATGTCTACCCAATGGTAGCTAGTAGTCTGCTATCTGGTTGGAATCAACTGATTAGTGACATCAATGTACTAAATCCATGTCCTGGAATGTTTGACTGTCAGTCTACAGTTCTTAAAGACCCATGCTTCATTCCCACGCTCTCATGTTTTATCTTATCGTTGGAACCATAATGGTTGCATAGGATTATTCTTATTTTGTTCTGGCCCAATGGTCAACTGTCAATCTAGCATTCTTAAAGGTTCATTTTTCAATCCTAGGTTCTCACATTAGTGTTACTAATCACTGGAACCATAAGGATTACATAGGATTATTCTTTCTCTTTTTTCTTGACTAACTTCTGTGTAGATTTGCCAGACAGCTGTTTTGTTTCAAACCTTAACTCCAATCCTAATCCTAATCCAAGCTGGGCCTTTAAACCTCTTACAAATCCATACCACAAAGCACACAATTAATTTTTATGATTAGGTAGATTTTAGGGGGGTTGGATTTAGAAGCCACAGAACCAATTCCAACACCTCCTAATTGCCAATATTTTGGTCAAAATAAAAAGTTAAAACATGTTTACTTTTGGCAGAAAGTGCTTGCTACTGCACCATATGATACAGGTTTCTCATCACGATTAATACCAAGACAGAAACAAGAATGGATTCAGGAGTTAACATAGACCCTCTGCTCCCAAATTAGTCAAGACAACTTGAATACAAGTAATTCAAATGACAGTTAATGACCCATGCCACA